>NC_083724.1:78448757-78749987 GCF_028564815.1 Eubalaena glacialis | reverse complement strand
ACAACTACATTGTGGACAGATTCCCTAACTTCCAGTCACTTTTAAGCACAAGTTCTATGGATTTGTTTAACCCTTCAGTCTTATATGGTATTTAATGTTTATCTCTTCTCTTCCCCCAGACATCTGCCAAAGAAGCTTGAATAGTGAGGCATTGCATCTCTGTTCTCAGGCTGCTTTGAGATCCCCGCTTTTGGCTGTTTTGCCCTTTCTTTCACTAAACATTGACAGTAGCTCAATGTTCTCTTTGTTGCAAATGTGGATTAGGTACATGTGGGTTCCTTGAGAGGCTTTATCAAAGACACCTCCCATTACTGCCCATGCTGATGAGGGCCACTGATTCCAGTTTACTTTCTTTCCACTCTGTTCCACAGCTTGAGCCTCTGTTTAGTAGAACCAGTCATACAGAAAGCCTCCTTCTTGAGTGTGGTCCCTACAGGGCAGCTGAAGCTCACCTCCTTCCAAGTGTCCAACAGACCCATAAAACTGCACACATCCTTTTGACACCACAAGGGGTAGAAGGCTGACTGCTACACGTCTGTCCTCTCTCCTCCCCAGGCCTGTTCTCCCCCCATCCTCCTTTTCCAATTATCTTATTGCTCTGTTCAAAAAAGGCACAGATATCATTATCAGCAAATCACTGCATAAGAACACTTCCAAAAGGGAAATGAAATGCCAGGATCTTCTCTCTCAGACATCCCTCATCTCTACAAATTATTCTCTGTGAACCACATTCCCTTAGATTGTAGATGAGGAACGCACACCTCCCCCTCAACAGGAAAGGGTAGCACAAGCTGTATCACTCCCTTCTAGGTGCTTATGTAAAAATTCAACAGAGTTCTTTGAAATATCTACCCTTCCCATAGTGGTTTTACGTAAATGGAATAGAAGAAAGGGGTGGACAGTTGAGTAACAGAACTTATTGGACCATGACTGACTGAGTCTTAGAAAGATGTCAGACGCCAATTATTCTGGGCTTTCTTTAGAATAGGGGGAGTGTTTGAAACTTCTTTGCATCAATTTAAGGTTCCCCAAATCAATTCCAGGACACAGGGAAGTTGCATGAAACACTCTGTGACACTAATTTGCTCCGCTACAAAGCCCAGGTTCAACCCTCTCTGACACTGCACCTCCTTTTGATACTGCGAACACTGAGGCCTATTATCTCTGGCTTTTAATTCTACCTATGTGCAGTTCATTGGAGTTCTCTTTAATGGTGTGTTTTCTGGACTTGCCACCCCTCTAGTTTAACCCAGTAAGTGGATGGAGAAAACTTAGATATTTGCCTGCATGATCATACTTCTTTCACTGTTTTTTTTTTAAATGAGATTTGAGCCATTACTAGTTCATCATCTTCTGTTCATCTTATTTGCCTTGCATTTCATTAAAATTTGACACCAGAATAGTTTCCAAATTCAGACATCTTTGCCTTATGACACTCATAAGATATTTTAAAACATCAGTTTCAGAAGCTTAACTAGTGGTTTTGTATTCTGAGTTATTCTGGGTGCCCCAGTTACTGCTTTAGGATTATTTTCTTTGTGGAGAAAACATCTTTCAAGTTGTATGATTCTAATATTAAAGTGTGCTTCCTTCCCATTTTCTTAAGTAATATTTCTCAGTATCAACATTTTCTGAAAGATCACTGTGTCTGCTATGTCTGGGTTGTTTGTTTCAAGGGCCCAACTCTCACACCACAGATGAAGCAGCAGGCCTTGCTACGCCCCGATGCTTATCAAGACCAACTATGTCTCCAAGGATTACTTATTTCCTTTATACTCCATGTGGTCTCAAATATGTCCTCCATATTTCTGGTCTTCCTCAAATGACTAGTTATTTCCCTTTTGTACAATTATTTAGAACTAATAGGATTCAAGAACCAATAAATCCACTTCCACTCTATCAGACCTGGATTCCTGACTTGTTTATAAAATATTATAGGACAGTTGGAAATCTTGAAGAGGAAATAGGGAAACAGACTTTTCGGTACTGTAAAGGAGCATAATTCTTGTCACTCATCAGTCACTGAATATCTGTCATCCTTCCTACTTCATGGAATTTTATTCCAGTTGAACTTATAAGCACCCCGTATAAGTTCAACTTAGATATTAACCCTAGTGGAGTGAAATTTTCACAAAGAGAAAGATAGCAATATTCATAACTCAAAATGAAAAAGATTTTATAGCTATAGATTCAATAGTGATGCTCATGGTTTTATGAACGTTTTAAAATAGAAACATTAGTCCCTTAGTCCAAAATTATATCTCAGTAGAAATCTTAGGATAATTTTCAGTTACCAGATTTGTTCCTTGACTGATAGCTTTCTTTCTTTCTAATGCAATCTTGACAAGTGGTATTTGGAGTCTCGTTCAGGGTAGACTCTAAAATTTCCACTAAGCCGCACCCTACCACTGGAAATTTCCAGCTGAGAACATAATTTTACCACTGATTGTGTTTTTTTTTACTCATTCTCTGACATGCCCTGCAAGACCATGTTGGCTGTCCCATCTACTTGCCCCTGAGACACAGCTCATTCCAGATCAGCCTTGTTTCTTTCAAGCACATTCCATGTAAAGGACTAGGAGCTGACATTAGAGCTGTAGTATTCCTTAGTCACCAGTAAGTTTATTTCTCTCCCCAGGCATTCTGGATACTTTACTAAATTCTCCTTAACTTATTGCCTTCCATAACTTAATTTCCATCATTAAAAAAAAAAATTGCCAGCTGGGGATGACCCAAAAACATAAACTTATTTTTAAAAACAAACAAAAAAGAGTAATCAGAGAAAAAAAAAGAGAGTTGGAGAGGGTGAGAGAGAAAGAGATAAGAAAAAGATAAAGAACATGTAGAGACACTAACAGACAGTTGCACTGGTGAAAAAAATTGCCAAGCTGGAGCAGTAAATAACCAGCCTGATATAAGAAGAAAAACACTCTCACCTTTGATGCTCAGAGACAGTGGGTGATAGATCACAGTGCCTCCAGCTCAGGAGTCTCATGCTGGTGACTGAACATCTGTAACTTGACTTCCTCAGTTTCATCACTTTCTGTCAACAGCCATGTTCCTGTGTGTGTTGGGAGTGAAGGGGAAAAGTATCAGCTCAGTATTCCCAGAATAAGCTACTTACTGTGAAGAAGTTTTGCCCTTTCCATGGTCTTAAAATATAATGACTAGAGTTTCTACTTGCTTAATTGGCTCAACTTCAACACAGTATTTATTGTATTTTTTCTAGCATATTATTTTAGGAATCGTGTAGTCTAAATATGGTACAGTGCAATTTTCTTAATATTTTATATCTGACAAGAGAACTCGATTTTCAGTGGAGAGAATCATATTCTTGGAAATAGTTTATGAGTTTCATATTTCAATCACTCATGAGGAACTCCTTCACATCTCCCCAGGATCTCTGTTCTTTTTATGGAATATACTAAAAAATGACCCTAGCTACATCTATTGAGCCCATGCTGAGTGCCAGGTAATCCAAGCAGTCGGTTTACAAGCATCAGGTAATCCAAGCAGTCGGTTTACAAGCATCATCTTATTCAATCTGCAAAGTAACTTTATATAGGAGATAATAGTAATTCCATTTTAGAGATTGAAAACTAAAGCCCAGAGGTTTAAAAAAGTTACAAAGGTATAACTTGTTAGAGTTTCCTATGTTTTTCCTAATTATCCATTTATTTTTTAATACATAGACTTACTCCTAAAAGTCATTTCCCTTCTTTTTGTCTTTCCTTTCTTTAGAAGACTTCAAAAAGTTCACTTAACCTTAAACATATTTCCCAAATATACAGCCTACCTCACATCTATTAGGCTACTTTTGTTCTTATGTTAGCTAAGAAAGTCTAAAGTATAGTAAAATGCGTGTGTATGTTCATCATGCCCAGACCTTGAGGATTTCATTTGAAATCTTACTCCTTAAATTAATGTCCTCATCTTTAAAACTCAAAACCACTAATGGCCACAACACACAGCACCAAATATTGGTATAGATAGTAAACAGGGCCATCTGCCCAATGTGGAAATAGAGTAGGTCAGAGGACAAAGAAAAATTTCCTTTCCAGTACAAGGTTGTCTCTGGTCACCCAACCCACAGAGGATATGGAATCTGGCTGTTTCCCATACCCTTTCTTTTTGTTCTCCCTCCACGTCAAACCCTGACATTCCTGATTAATCCCAATAATAATACCACCAAACACACTTTTACCGTAATTATAGAGTCAATTGGAGTTACTCCATAACTACCATTAACTGAACAAGGAAAGTCATCACAAATATGTGAAGATGTAAGAGCAAGAGAGGAAAATAAAAAGAATGCAGAAAAGGTATAAACACTGAGAATAGCTCTTGTTCTAAACAGAAAAGAAAAAAACCCACCAGAAATGTTATCTAATTTCTGAAATGTATGCTTCCCTGTATGTTGCAGGAAGAAACATGTGCGGGTGTGAAACACAGCTCAGTTGCATCAGAGATAAGCACCTTCTGTTTACCATCAGAAAATATACTCCTACGGACAATTCCTACCCCCTCCTCCATAAGGCTTTTACACATCTCAGATCCTTCTACAACGTCTTGCCATTTCTTAATAGGTACATTTTCTCTTAGAGGATGTCTATTATGAAAATCCATTACTAGAAGTCTGTTAATATTTTATAACACAATGGAAAAGTTTATGCTCATCATTCAAAATAATGTGACACTAGGGAGTGGGATAGAAAAAATAGTCACAGATTCTCCTTTCTGTGCTCCCTTTCTCTGGCTTATAAGTAAACACTGTCTGCCAAGTCCAAGACATACAGCTCTAGCAAGAGGCTAAGCTGCATTCCTCTTTTTCACAAATGGATCTGTGTATCTGTTTGATGAACTGTGGATGGGTTTCCTGGTTTCCATCCTTAACAGGTATTTGTCTTCTTTCCATGATGTCCCTCAAATGTATAGAGTTCAAAATTGTTATTAATATTTGCTTAGAAAGTCTGAAGTTTGAAAGCTCATAAATTTAGTTTTCTCTCCAACAAAACTTGAACAAATTTATTTGTTTGTTTTTCCCCCACTGGAATAAGGCTTCTTAATAAAATATCTCTTAATGTTAAAACATCCTATTCACAATGAAGAGCTTAAGACTGAAAAATAAGTCTATCAGTCAGGTGTAGAAAACAATGGGAATGAAGAAAACATCTCAAGAGGACAGTGGAGAGGCTACCTGTACATCATGGAAAAGCTCCTGCACACAGGTCTCTAGGAAACACCACTCTGCTAACTCCACTAGATACCAGCTTCATTCCCACAGTCCTAATACATGGAGTATTTTTTTCAGAATAACTACTGGTGACTATGAGACAATGGAAAATCTAAGGAGGAAGCCAGGATATTGAAACACACTATTTTCAAAATCAACATAATTAGAAAATAATAGAGAGATTAACAAAGAATAGTAAATAAGTTAGCATTGTTGTTCTCAGGCACAACTGTTACTGTTGCCTCTCCTCAGGATCTCTTGCTTTGAAGAGTAGATGTCACAGATTATTGCTACTGAAATATAACCCATTTATAGATGATTTATAAGAATTCTGCATCCTTTTGAAAAGGCACTTCCTCTTTTCTAGCATTTTATGCCAGGTTACCATAGCTAATATTTCTGGGTCTTATGTAACAGAGTCACTGCAGCTGACTAAAAATGCATGAATAAGGCAAGTTTTCTGTATGTCACGATATTAAGCACACTCAGATTGACCTGGGGGTTGAAGATTTTCTAGCTACCTTACCCATTAGGCTTTTCCAGAGAGAAAATGTATGTGTCTATGTGTGGTATGTTGGTTGGGCAGGGATGAGAGAGAGAGAGAGGTATTATGTTGGATGAGTGTCAACTCAAGCCTTCTCTGCTCAGCTTGTGCACATTTAAATAAGTCTGGAGGCACCTCCCTCAACTGTTTGCTGGTATCACAACCTCTCTCCACATCTTTTAATTTGCTCTTTATTTTCTAGATTCTTTGGATGGAAACTTAGATCATTGACTGTGAAAGCTGTCCTCCTTTCTAATGAACAGATTTAAAGCCATGCATTTCTCTCTAAGGAATCCTTAGCAGCATCCTGCAAATGTCATGTTTTTAAAATTTATCATTAACTTGAAATACTTTCTAAATTCCCTTGTCATTTCATTGGTATAGTGGTTATTTCAAATATGTTGTCTCCTTTCCAAACATTTAGGGATTTTTCAGAATACCTGAATGTTACTAATTTTTAAATTAATTTCACTGTGGTCAAAAACCACACTCTATGATCTCAGTCCTTTGCCATTTTGTGACATTTTATGGCCCAGCGTATTATCTACCTTAATTAACATTCTAGTTGCATTTGAAAAGAATATGTATTCTGACTTCATTGGGTTTAGAGTCCCAAAATGTCTAATAGATCAAGTTGGTTGACAGTGTTATTCAAACCTCTCATATTCTTACTACTATTTTTGTCTACTCTTTCAATTATTGGGAAGGAATGTTGAAATCTCCAAATATAATTGTAGTTGTGGCTATTTCTTCTTTTATACCTGTTAAATTTTATGTACTTAGAATTTCTGTTATAAGGTACATACACATTCAGGATTCCTGTGTCGTCTTCTTATTTATTTTATTTATTTATTTTTGGCTGCGTTGGGTCTTCATTGCTGTGCATGGGCCTTCTCTAGTTGCAGCGAGTGGGGGCTACTCTTCATTGTGGTGCGCGGGCTTCTCACTGTGGTAGCTTCTTGTTGCAGAGCACAGGCTCTAGGTGCCCAGCCTTCAGTAGTTGTGGCACGTGGGCTCAGTAGTTGTGGCTTGCAGGCTCTAGAGCGCAGGCTCAGTAGTTGTGGCGCACGGGCTTAGTTGCTCTGCGGCATGTGGTATCTTCCTGGACCAGGGCTTGAACCCGTGTCCACTGCACGGGCAGGCGGATTCTTAACCACTGTGCCACCAGGGAAGCCCTCCTGTGTCTTCTTAATGAAATGCCCCTTTCATCATTATTGAATGTCTTTTTCTCTAGTAATGTACTGTTACTTGAAGTCTGCTGTGTCTGATATTAATATAGCAAAATTATCATGAGTATTATTTTCATGGTTTATACATTTCATTTTTCTACTTTTAATGTATTTGTCCTTTCACATTTAAAAAACATTTCCTCCCAGTGGCATAGAGTAGTATCTTGCTTTGTATCCAGTCTGACAATCTCTGTCTTTTAATATGATTGATTAGATCATTTTTGTTTAAGGAAATTATTAATACTGCTGGGTCTAAGTCAGCCATCTTCCTAATTGATTTCTATTTGAAATAGCTGTGCTTTGTTCCTCTTCCCCTACTTGTCTGCCTTCTTTTGCTCTGAGTACTTTAAAAGAAATATAATTCATTTTATCTCCTTTACTGCCTTTTGAGCTGTATCCATTTGTAAATATTCAGTGGTCACCATAAGAATTAAAATGTTCCTTTTGAACTTATGACAGTCTACTGTTAAGTAACATTATACCACTTTACATAAATGTAATAAAACCTTACAACAATATATTTTCATTTATCCCTGTGCTATCTGTTGTGCTAGTGGCATATTCTTTACTTCTACATATTTTATAAACCTGACAATATGTTGTTATTACTTTTGATTTTAACATTTAATTTTCTTTAAAAAAATTCTTAAAAAATAAATCTTTATATTTTCACAATTTCCCATTCTCCCCATTCCTACAATTAGATCCTAGTTTCTGTTATTTTTTACTTTAGCCTGAAGAATTTCTTTCAGCATTTCATATAGTCCATGTCTGCTAGACACAAATTCTCTTAGGTTTAATTTACCTAAAATAATCTTTATTTGCTTTCGTTTGTGAAATACATTTTCACTAGATAAAGAGTTCTAAGTTGAATTTTTTTTAATTCTTTCACCATTTTAAGATGTCCTTCCATTGTTTTGTCCTTGCCTTTTTTCTGATGAGAAGTTACTTATATTTCTTACTCTTGTTCACCTGTATGTAATGTATCTTTAACTCTGCTGGTGTTTTGGGGTTTTGGTTTTGTTTTGTTTCAATATTTTCTCCGTTTTCAACAGTTTAGTTATGATGGGTATTTAACCTGATTCGTGTGTGTCAAGGTCTTGAATCAGTGGGCTCGTGATTTTTCTCAAAACTGAGGAAGAAAATAATCTTTTTAAAAAAAATTCAGCTTTATTCTCTCTCACATCTCTATTTCTGAGATTCCAGTTGCATGTATGCTAGGCTGCTTGTTATTATCCCACAAGCCACTGACACTCTGTTGAATTTTTTTCAAACACTTCTCTCTTTACTGTAGTTTTGGTAACTTCACTGAACTGCCCTCAAGTTCAAAGATTTTTTCTTTAGTCTCCAAATTGCTCTTAAGCCCAGCCAATGCATATTTGATATCAGATATCATCATATTAGAGAATCTGTACTTCATTCTATTTTAGTTTTAATATCTTTAATGATATTCCTTGTTTTTTACTTAAATATTTCCCTGTAATTTTTTAACATAGTTAAAACCTTTGTTTTAAAGATCCTTGCATGTTAGAAGGTTGCCCACTCTCACCACTATTATTCAACATAGTTTTGGAAGTTTTAGCCAGAGAAATCAGAGAAGAAAAAGAAATAAAAGGAATACAAACCAGAAAAGAAGAAGAAAAGCTGTCACTGTTTGCAGATGACATGATACTATACATAGAGAATCCTAAAGGTGCTACCAGAACTACTAGAGCTAATCAATGAATTTGGTAAAGTAGCAGGATACAAAATTAATGCACAGAAATCTCTCACATTCCTATACACTAAACATGAAAAATCTGAAAGAGAAATTAAGGAAACACTCCCATTTACCACTGCAACAAAAAGAATAAAATACCTAGGAATAAACCTACCTAAGGAGACAAAAGACCTGTGTGCAGAAAACTATGACACTGATGAAAGAAATTAAAGATGATACAAACTGAAGGAGAAATACACCATGTTCTTGGATTGGAAGAATCAACACGTTGAATATGACTCTACAACCCAAAGCAATCTACTGATTCAATGCCATCCCTATCAAACTACCAATGGCATTTTTCACAGAACTAGAACAAAAACTTTCACAATTTGTATAGTAACACAAAAGACCCCGAATAGCCAAAGCAATCTTTAGAAAGAAAAATGGAGCTAGAGGAATCAGGCTCCCTAACTGCAGACTATACTACAAAGCTACAGTAATCAGACAGTATGGTACTGGCACAAAAACAGAAATATAGTGCAATGGAATAGGACAGAAAGCCCAGAGGTAAACCCATGCACATATGGTCACCTTATCTTTGATAAAGGAGGCAAGAATATACAATGGAGAAAAGACAGCCTCTTCAATAAGTGGTGCTGGGAAAACTGGGACAGCTACATGGAAAAGAATGAAATTAGAACACTCTCTAACACCACACACAAAAATAAACTCAAAATGGATTAAAGACCTAAATGTGGGCTTCCCTGGTGGCGCAGTGGTTGAGAATCTGCCTGCCAATGCAGGGGACATGGGTTCGAGCCCTGGTCCGGGAAGATCCCACATGCCGCGGAGCAACTAGGCCCATGAGCCACAATTACTGAGCCTGCGCGTCTGGAGCCTGTGCTCTGCAATAGGAGAGGCCGCGATAATGAGAGGCCCGCGCACCGCGATGAAGAGTGGCCCCCACTTGCCGCAACTAGAGAAGGCCCTCGCACAGAAACGAAGACCCAACACAGCCATAAATAAATAAATAAATAAATAAATAAATTAAAAAAAAAAAAAAAGACCTAAATGTAAGGCCAGACACCATCAAGCTCTTAGAGGAAAACATAGGCAGAACACTCTATGACATAAATCACAGCAAGATCCTTTCTGACCCACCTCCTAGAGAAATGGAAATAAAAACAAAAATAAACAAATGGGATCTCATGAAACTTAAAAGCTTTTGCACAGCAAAGGAAACCATAAACAAGACGAAAAGACAACCCTCAGAATGGGAGAAAATATTTTCAAATGAAGCAACTGACAAAGGATTAATCTCCAAAATATACAAGTAGCTCATGCAGCTCAATATTGAAAAAACAAACAACCCAATCCAAAAATGGGCAGAAGACCTAAATGGACATTTCTCCAAAGAAGATATACAGATTGCCAACAAACACATGAAAGGATGCTCAACATCACTAATCATTAGAGAAATGCAAATCAAAACTACAATGAGGTAGTAGTTTTGACCAACTCACACTGGTCAGAATGGCCATCATCAAAAAATCTACAAACAATAAATGCTGGAGAGAGTGTGGAGAAAAGGGAACCCTACTCTGTTGGTGGGAATGTAAATTGATACAGCCACTATGGAGAACAGTATGGAGGTTTCTTAAAAAACTAAAAATAGAACTACCTTATGACCCAGCAATCCCACTACTGGGCATATACCCTGAGAAAACCATAATTCAAAAAGAGTCATGTACCACAATGTTCATTGCAGCAGTATTTACAATAGCCAGGACATGGAAGTAACCTAAGTGTCCATCAACAGATGAATGGATAAAGAAGATGTGGCACATATATACAATGGAATATTACTCAGCCATAAAAAGAAATGAAATTGAGTTATTTGTAGTGAGGTGGATGGACCTAGAGTCTGTCATACAGAGTGAAGTAAGTCAGAAAGAGAAAAACAAATACCATATGCTAACACATATATATGGAATCTTAAAAAAAAGAAAAAAAGGTACTGAAGAACCTAGGGGCAGGACAGGAATAAAGATGCAGATGTAGAGAATGGACTTGAGGACACGGGGAGGGGGAAGGGTAAGCTGGGACGAAGTGAGAGACATATATACACTACCAAATGTTAAATAGATAGCACATGTTGGCAATGATACCTCTACTTACACTACTCACTTCTCCGATATTAATAGTCCTTCTCTTATGTGAATGAGGTCATTAAACACATACTTGTCAAGGTTTGAGTTGGAAGATTTCGTGAATGTCAGTGTTCCTCAGAGTCTTATGTTGAAGAGGAACTATTATTCAATTATTACTAAGCACTCAGACAAATTGGGAATGACACTCTGAACTCCCTAGCCACCTCATACTTGCCTTCGGTCCTATTTCAGGCCTTAACCTTCTTAAACAATCCCACATTCTACACCAAACACATGGGCAGCAAAATAAAGAGAAAAAGAACATAAGATCATAAGGAGAAACAGAAGAAACAATGGGAGGAAAAAAGGTACCTATAGACATGTCAGTACTAGGGGTAGTGGATTTCTAATACCTATCCATATTCGTATGTTCGAACATGGATAGTCTAAAAATATGACTATCAGTTCTTGGCTACATTCTCTCACACCAACTGAGAAATTCCAGGAAGTAGCTCTAGAGAATTAGATTAAAAAACACTCCAAACACACAAATAGCAACTTCCAGAGAATAAGCAAACAAGAAATAATTAAAAGAAATAAACAGAGGTAGAATGAGACAGAAAGAGAATAATTTCACAGGCTTAGAGTCAATACTGTTATTCTTGACATTTTAAAACTTTTTGCAAAAGTAATTTCTGTCATCTAAAATCTTTTACTCTTATGAGATACATTAAGCATATTCATAAACATGAGGTTTATGACCTTGACTTGTGATTTGTCTATTCGTAGTCATCCTAGATGTCTCATGCTTGTTACATATTTCCAGTGTTGAAGAATAGATTTTATTACTATTGACCTCTACCTCGTTCTTTGTTGTTTTCATCAACATTGTTTAAGAAATGTGCAGTAAAGATAGCCCCTAGCAATAAGTAAGCTATTCCCTCAGTTCTGTGGCCTGTGAGTCTCCATAATTGAAGATTGGAAGGGTAACCATATTCAAATGAAGCTGGGATGGGTAACCTCTCCTCTAAAACTTCCCTAAAGGGAAGTACGTATAGCTATGTTAGAAATCTGAATGCCAGTTAAAGACATTTCCCTCAATTCATTTCCTAAGAGACATTCCATGGCAAGATTACAGGACTCTGTGACTTTATGGTTTTGGTTTTGGTTTGTTTGTTTTGTTTTTGATGTGGGGGTCAGTCTAATCTCTAATACCTTGAATTCCATCTGTAAGTTATCAATTTTTTTTCAAAAATTCTCGACTCATTTAATGTTTCAAAAATTCATCTGTCTGTAGAATAGGCCACCAAATCAGTAGTAATGGGAAAAGAAGAGAGAGAGAGAGAGAGAGAGAGAGAGAGAAAGAATGAGAACTAGAGACAAGCAGAGAGCCATAGAGAATACACAGCCCCAGAATGGGAATGGCCATCTGGCACAAGAGAAATACGTTTTTCATTTTATCATTCAGAGTCTCACTGTGAATGAGAGCTAATAAGTGACTTTGTGCATGAATGATCTCTTCCTCACCCTTCCTTGTAGGTGACTTTCAAGAGAAGGCTTTCAGCTCATGCTACCCAATGTGGCTACATATCTTATCCAGTGAATATTTCCTTTATTGCACAGACTTCAAAAATATCTACTTTTTCTTCTACATGTCGATATAACTTCTACATGACATATTTTCTTTTATTGAATATGTGTTCTCTATACCTTGTATGGTTCTCAATATTTTACATTCAACTTGAAGATTCAGGCTTAATTCTCACTGGAGGCAATTAAGTTCTTGGAAATATTTTTGAGTCCCACCTATGCATCACTCATGGGGTAATCCTCTGTGCTCCACACAACATTTCTATTCTCTTAGTGAAGTTGCAACAAAAAGTATTGTTAAATTTTCTGAGCTTTCTGTGTCAGAAACCTTTCTCAACTGATACACAATGTGCTCCCTAAGCCCAGCAACATGATATGTGAGAGCTACGATTCACTCCCTTTTATAGATGTTGAAACCGAGATGCAGGAGTTAACACTTTTTCAAAAAAAACCTCAGACTCGTTAAGCCTAAGAGTTGTGATTTGGAGCCAGCTTTGTCTGTCTTCAAAATCAGGGTTCTTAAGCATGACACACTATTGATAGGCACAGAGCAGGTTACCAATTAATGTCTGTTGGTTGAATGAATGGCCCCATCAAACGATCAATCAAACACTGAAAGCCTCCCAGAAAGAGTGACCTTAGCAGCCTCTCCAGTCACATCGGTGGCTCCACAACAAAGAAGGTTCTCTTAACCAGCTTGGTCATGTGAAAATTTCACAGCAGGAAACTGTATGCAAATAAGTTTTTCCCCCTGGAAAATAGATTGCACAAATTATTCCAACTGGGCCATCACACACTGGTAAATGTTTCCAGTTTTGAAAAGCTCTTACTTCATTACTAATGGCCTGTCCTCATCACCTGGCATGTCCTGCAACTTCTCCCCTTGTCAATCAATCCTGGAATACTTGCCACAGAGCTACCTCTTTTGCTATAGCAGCCTGGTTATCAATAAGCTTGTTAATATACATTCTGAGCTGTTAATCACAAACTTGTTAACCGGAGACTCTGTGTTTCCTTTTTACTATCCCAAATAGTGCATGATAAATGCTGAAATGTGTATATATTTTAATTTTAAATATCAATTCAAGCCAGGTGATCTACTAGCTAAAGTAAAAAGCTCAGTAATTCTCACCAGAGCTCTCCCCCATATTATCTTCAATATTTCTCTCCATTTCAGAGTTTGCCTTTTCTGTTCGGCATGCTCATCTGTGCTAGATTATTAGTTACTACCCAGGCCTAGGCAGTTCCAGTTTCTCTGGATAATCTGCAGTTCTGAGTGACAACTCCTTGTTACCAAGCTCAGCCACATTCCCTGGGTATCCTGAAGAACAAAGTCCATGGACTCTCTCCACATCCTTCCCATGTCCATTTCCTATTGCTTGTGTCTTCTACTCTAATGGCTCCCTAGATTCCTTTCAAAGCTATTTCCCCACTACAGTGTACTTTTTAAAATTTATTTTACAAATGTTAAGTACCTGCGTTGTGCCAAGTATCCTTTAGTTGTGGAGAATGCAGCCTTGAACAAAACAGAAGGAAATTCCTACCCTAATGGAGCTGATCTTTCAAGGAGTAAGAGGAGACGTGAGATAATAAGATAATAACATAATATATGCATTCTATTAGATAGTGGGAAGTGATATGGAAAAATAAAAAAGAGAAGGGGGATAGGAGTGTATGGGTGCAGGAATAGATTATAATTTTAAATAGTAAGGTTGGGGAAAACCTTGTTCAAAAGGAAACATTTTAAGAAATTGCTGATGGAGAGGAGAAAGTGAGCCATGATGCTACCTAAGGAAAAGCATGATTCCAGGTGGAGAGAATGACAACTTCATTCTCCTCAGACCTTTAAGTTGATAACTATGTTTTTTACCATAAGTTGAAATAAGTTTGTTTTTGAAATACAAGATAGACTATATTAAATATTTTATAATATATAATGAGAGATGACTATTACCAGGACAACAATAAATTTACTTATCTGAGGATTTTATCTATTCTAATTTGAAAAATATGGTATTACAAAATGTATTCTACTTACATTTGAAACAATGACTCTCAAACACTGCACTGTAGACATTTGGGGGAGTTGGGGGGGATAGAAGTGGGGCCCATGCATTAGTAACATGTATAGCAGCACCCCTGACCTCTACCTATTAGATACCAGTACCATCCACATCCACATTTATGACAACAAGAAATGTCTTGAGATATTGACCAATGTTTCCAGGGGAGTAAAAGCACCCACCCTCTCCATTAGGAATTACTGGTTTAAAAGGGCAAGGATCAGCAGCCCTCCAACTGCTGTTGTTAAGAACTCAGTATATTCCAATAAGGTACAAGCTTCACCTTTAAAGAAAAAATGTATAAACAGGCACAATCAGTAAGCTGTATGGTTTTGAGTAGCTTGAAATGTCATTAAGGGAAGCTTCCTCCAAATCAGTGCTGCTGCTCACACATTATCCCCTTGTAACCAAGAGGACTTTACACCCCAGGCAACGCAATATTATAAGATTTGAGATAAGTGAGGTGGGGTGGGGGTTGTCTTTATGACTTAAAACACAAAAAGGGCTAGTGTGAATGCAAGCAAGTTCTAAAGGAGTTTTATAAAAATAGCGTAATGAAAGTGGAGAATTTGGAACTGGATTGCCTTAAAACTGTCCACATTGCATATCCCACTTTTATTCTCTGATCTATTTTCCAATAGCTTTATTATTCTCCACAGGTACCTCTTCAATCATTTCAAAACTCTTCTTCCTATCACAGTGTCATCCAGATGAGCTAACCCTTGACTCAAACTAGACCGTAAAAGCTTTTCATGGATTGGATTCATTATATCCCACAGAGTTCTTACACATGCTCCCTGGAACTCTCTTCAACTGCATTGCTAGCCTCAGACAGCCCCTGAACTAGGATTTTTCAAAAGTATTCCTTCTTAGGTTTAGAGTTCTATTAAAATTGTCTCTCCAGTCTGTATTAAACATTTCTCAAATCTCGGATTTTTCTCAAATTCATAAAGACTTACGAATTTGTTTTCCTTTCATCAGATCTTAGAATTCAACTTTAGGCATCCATTCCAATTCAGTATCCTCAGCTCCCTGTGACCTCACAAAAAAGGTACCCAGAACATAGTAGAATAATAGACCTGTCAAACATCCCACTGTGCAGGACACACTAGTGCTGGAGGATAGGTTGTGTGAAGTACCAAACGCCAGGCATCTGAGAAACTGTCTCAGTAGCCAAATTTCACACCCCAATTTCCAGTCCGGCTTTTACTTCCTCACCAATAGGATCTATGCCAATTGTGACCAACAGTTGGAATTTCCTAGTAAATTTGTACTCAATAGAGAAAATGTTAAACATACAGTATTAAGGAAAGAAAATCAGAAGTAGTAAGGGGATAGGGGGAGGGGGGAGAGGGCGAGAGAGGGAGAGAAGAAAGAGAAACAAAATTCTGAACCTCAAAGAAAGAAGAGTCAAATGGGATACAGGGTGAATCAAAGGCCTCCATTTATAGTTCCATGTGTTCTAATCAACATTTCCACATAACTTCCCATTGGGCATTGTCTAAAATGTCACTTGTTCTGGGAAGTCCTGTCTCTCTGCTTCAAACCAACAGAAGCATCTATGGAAGAAGGGCTTAGGTCAATTCCCTCACAGCCAATCCTGCTCTGCCAAGTCCCCCAAACCTATTTCTGCTTCAAGCCTGGAAGAGCCCCACTATAGCATGTTCCTTTCTCACAGGCTCATTCTCTTCATAATTTTCTTCTAACTTTATTATCTATATCTAAACTTAAAGTCTCCATATTCTTCAAATTCCTCAATTCATATACTTCAGAGATTTGAAAAAGTCCGTTTTTTCTTTCCAGTGCCCATGTGAAATTTCTGTGCAATTTGTATGAAAATCTGCCTCATCCATTTGGGCCTCAGCAAGGACCTCTATTCTAAGGAATTTGTCTCTGTCCATCTCACACTGTGCTTCCTTACTGCCCTTCTCGTGCTCTGCTTCCTTTCATTCTGGATCTGACTATATTCCTACAGATTTGAGTCTGCCCTGGGAAATGGAACAATTTTGTGTCTTTGGTACTGACTAAGAGCTCCTGCCCTAGATCTTGCTCATTTTGGTGATATTCTTTCTTCCTATTCCTAGAAAACCTGAAGCCCTGCCAAAACTGCTGGCCAGACAGACACAGTCCCTTTAACTGCATCCTCTTGTTTAGCTCCACACCCAAACACTAGAAGGCAGAATTTTACATAGGTCATCACTCAATATATTATTCTCTTAACTACTTCTTGGATCGTCAGTTAAGCTAAAGGAGTTACCAGTTTCTCTCTCTAATGACATCTACACTGTCTTGAAGTTCTTGGATTTATTAAATCTTCAAAGCCTAAAACATTGGCCTAAAAGGCTAACACCCTGCCTCACTTTCCTTTATAGTCATTAGGCTTACTCACTGACTTATGATTTACCTATCACGAGTCTCTCTCCCTCCTATATACATTACTTTTCATTTCTTTCCCTAAAGAGTAAATTCTAAACATTCTGGGAGGAACCATTGCCCATTCATAAATGTTTTCAACTCGAAAAATGGGCCTTTATTACATTTAAAATCTGTTCCTTTGTCTTTGGCAAGTTCTGCATGAACACCATGTATGCTATGTCTGGGACACTGACATCAAGGATAAATACCTTCTCTCCATCAGCAGACTGAGCTGCTTTTCCAGTGCTCTGATTATCTGTGTACAAAATTCGCTACTAACTCTCATGATACAGGCATGAGAATTTAAATCGGCTGTCTCTTTACATGACACCTCTGTATATTACCCTTGTGTTTTCTCTGGAATTCTAGGTTTTGAGAATTGATTTATTCACATTTCTCTACTTCTGAGGTCAAAGATGGTAAGTATTTGTAAACAATGGGTATCTTCACTTTCACTGTCTTTCCTGCTAATTATATCCTTCCTGCAGCTGAAGAGGTGGACTAAATAACAGATGGGGCCACATGAGTGAGTGTAAAAGATTGGTTTTAGAGAACAGATCCAGGAAGGAGAAGAGGGAAGCCTTAGTCCAAGAGACACCTCTAGTGAACAAGGTCATAGGAAAACAGAGCTCCCTCTGCCCTCTCCTCAACTGCCTCCTCCCTGTTTTGCCTTATGTATGGGTCATAAGCAACACCACTATTGACTGTACTCTTAAAACTGCAGCCAGGCCATGCACTGGGTTTTGTTCCGCACCAGGAGTAGAGACCCATGATTGAGCTCTTCTCTGGTGATCAGAAGGGGCTTGTATCACTTTGGGCTGGATGCATAAAGAAAGCAGCCATGTGCCTCCAGAAGACTGCCCTTTTAGTCATATAAAGAGAACATTTGAAGGACCATTCAAGCAACTGAGTGGCTGACAGGGTCTTGGAGCTCCAGTCAGGTGTCAGGCCTGAGCCTCTGAGGTGGGAAAGCAGAGTTCAGGACACTGGACCACCAGAGACCTCCCGACCCCAAGTGATATCAAACGGCGAGAGCTCTCCCAGAGATCTGCATCTCAATGCTAAGACCCAGCTCCACTCAATGACCAGCAAGTTCCAGTGCTGGACACCCCATGCCAAACAACTAGCAGGACAGGAACATGACCCCACCCATTAGCAGAGAGGCTGACTAAAATCATACTAAGTTCACAGACACCCCAAAACACACCACCGGACATGGCTCTGCCCACCAGAAAGACAAGATCCAGCCCCACCCAACAGAACACAGGCACCAGACGCCTCCACCAGGAAGCATACACAACCCACTGAACCAACCTTACTCACTGGGGACAGACACCACAAAAAACGGGAACTACGAATCTGCAGCCTGTGAAAGGAGACCACAAACACAGTAAGTTAAGCAAAATGAGAAGACAGAGAAATACACAGCAGATGAAGGAGCAAGATAGAAACCCACCAGACCAAACAAATGAAGAGGAAATAGGCAGTCTGCCTGAAAAAGAATTCAGAGTAATGATAGTAAAGATGATCCAAAATCTTGGAAATAGAATGGAGAAAATACAAGAAACGTTTAACAAGGACCTAGAAGAAATAAAGAGGAAACAATGATGAACAACACAATAAATGAAATTAAACATTCTCTAGGAGGAATCAATAGCAGAATAACTGAGGCAGAAGAACGTATAAGTGACCTGGAAGATAAAATAGTGGAAATAACTACCACAGAGCAGAATAAAGAAAAAAGAATGAAAAGATTTGAGGGAAGTCTCGGAGACCTCTGGGACAACATTGAATGCACCAACATTTGAATTATAGGGGTCACAGAAGAAGAAGAGAAAAAGAAAGGGACTGAGAAAATATTTGAAGAGATTATAGTTGAAAATTTCCCTAATAAGGGAAAGGAAATAGTCAAGCCCAGGAAGTGCAGAGAGTCCCATACAGGGTAAATCCAAGGAGAAACACACCAAGACACATATTGATCAAGCTATCAAAAATTAGATACAAAGAAAAAATATTGAAAGCAGCAAGGGAAAAACAACAAATAACATACAAGGGAATCCCCATAAGGTTAACAGCTGATCTTTCAGCAGAAACTCTGCAAACCAGAAAGGAGTAGCAGGACATACTTAAAGTGATGAAGGAAAAAACTTATAACCAACATTACTCTACCCAGCAAGGATCTCATTCAGATTTGATGGAGAAATTAAAACATTTACAGACAAGCAAAACCTAAGAGAATTCAGCACCACCAAACCAGCTTTACAACAAATGATAAAGGAACTTCTCTAGGCAGGAAACACAAGAGAAGGAAAAGACCTACAATAACAAACCCAAAACAATTAAGAAAATGGTAATAGGAACATACATATTGATAATTACCTTAAATGTAAATGGATTAAAAGCTCCAACCAAAACACACAGACTGGTTGAATGCATACAAAAACAAGACCCATAAGTATGCTGTCTACAAGAGACCCACTTCAGACCTAGGGACACATACAGACCGAAAGTGAGGGAATGGAAAGAGATAATCCATGCAAATGGAAATCAAAAGAAAGTTGGAGTAGCAATTCTCATATCAAACAAAAAAGACTTTGAAATAAAGACTGTTACAAGAGACAAAGAAGGACACTACATAATGATCAAGGGATCAATCCAAGAAGAAGATATAACAACTGTAAATACTTATACACCAAACATAGGAGCACCTCAATACATAAGGCAAATGCTAACAGCTATAAAAGGGGAAATCGACAGTAACACAATACTAGTAGGGGACTTTAACATCCCACTTTCACCAATGGACACATCATCCAAAATGAAAATAAATAAGAAAACACAAGTATTAAATGGCACATTAAACAAGATGGACTTAATTGATATTTATAGGACATTCCATCCAAAAACAACAGAATACACTTTCTTCCTAAGTGCTCATGGAACATCCTCCAGGATAGATCATATCTTGGGTCACAAATCCAGCCTTGGTAAATTTAAGAAAATTGAAACCACATCAAGTATCTTTTCCGACCACAACGCTATGAGACTAGATATCAATTACAGGAAAAAATGTGTAAAAAATACAAACATATGTAGGCTAAACAATACACTACTAAATAACCAAGAGATCACTGAAGAAATCAAAGAGGAAATTAAAAAATACCTAGAAACAAATGACAATGAAAACATGATGACCCAAAACCTATGGGATGCAGCAAAAGCAGTTCTAAGAGGGAAGTCTATAGCAATACAATCCTACCTCCAGAAACAAGAAAAAGCTCAAATAAACAATCTAACCTTACAGCTAAGGCAAATAGAGAAAGAAGAACAAAAAACCCCAAAGTCAGCAGAAGGAAAGAAATCATAAAGATCAGATCAGAAATAAACGAAAAAGAAATGAAGGAAACGATAGCAAAGATCAATAAAACTAAAAGCTGGTTCTTTGAGAAGATAAACAAAATTGATAAACCATTAGCCAGACTCATCAAGAAAAAAGGGAGAAGATTCAAGTCAACAGAATTAGAAATGAAAAAGGAGAAGTAACAACTGACACTGCAGAAATACAAAGGAATATGAGTGATTACTACAAGCAACTATATGCCAATAAAATGGACAAATTCTTAGAAAAGCACAACCTTCTGAGACTGAACCAGAAAGAAATAGAAAATATAAACAGACCACTCACAAGTCCTGAAATTGAAACTGTGATTAAACATCTTCCAACAAACAAAAGTCCAGGACCAGACGACTTCACAGGCGAATTCTATCAAACATTTAGAGAAGAGCAAACACCTATCTTTCTCAAATTCTTCCAATATATAGCAGAGGGAGAAACACTCCCTAACTCATTCTATGAGGCCACCATCACCCTGACAGCAAAACCAGACCAAGATGTCACAAGAAAAGAAAACTACAGGCCAATATCACTGATGAACATAGATGCAAAAATCCTCAACCAAATACTAGCAAACAGAATCCAACAGCACATTAAAAGGATCATACACCATGATCAAGTGGGGTTTATGCCAGGAATGCAAGGATTCTTCAATATATGCAAATCAATCAGTATGATACATCATATTAATAAATTGAAGGATAAAAACCATATGGAGAGATATACCATGTTGTTGGATTGGAAGAATCAACATTGTGAAAATGACTATACAACCCAAAGCAATCTACAGATTCAGTGCAATCCCTATCAAACTACCAATGGCATTTTTCACAGAACTAGAACAAAAAATTTCAGAATTTGTATGGAAACACAAAAGACCCCGAATAGCCAAAACAATCTTGAGAAAGAAAAATGGAGCTGGAGGAATCAGACTCCCTGACTTCAGACTATACTACAAAGCTACAGTAATCAGACAGTATGGTACTGGCACAAAAACAGAAATATAGAGCAATGGAATAGGACAGAAAACCCAGAGATAAATCCACGCACATATGGTCACCTTATCTTTGATAAAGGAGGCAAGAATATACAATGGAGAAAAGACAGTCTCTTCAATAATTGGTGCTGGGAAAACTGGACAGCTACATGTAAGAGAATGAAATTAGAACACTCCCTAACACCATACACAAAAATAAACTCAGAATGGATTAAAGACCTAAATGTAAGGCCAGACACTGTAAAACTCTTAAAGGAAAACATAGGCAGAATACTCTATGACATAAATCACAGCAAGATGCTATTTGACCCACCTCTTAGAGAAATGGAAATAAAAACAAAAATAAACAAATGGTACATAATGAGACTGAAAAGATTTTGCACAGCAAAGGAAATCATAAACAAGACGAAAAGACAACCCTCAGAATGGGAGAAAATATTTGCAAATGAAACAACTGACAAAGGATCAATCTCCAAAATTTACAAGCAGCTCATGCAGCTCAATATCAAAAAAACAAACAACCCAATCCAAAAATGGACAGAAGACCTAAATAGACATTTCTCCAAAGAAGAAATACAGATTGCCAACAAACACATGAAAGGATGCTCAACATCACTAATCATTAGAGAAATGCAAATCAAAACTACAATGAGGTATCACCTCACACTGGTCAGCATGGCCAGCATCAAAAAATCTACAAACAATAAATGCTGGAAAGGGTGTGGAGAAAAGGGAACTCTTTTGCACTGTTGGCAGGAATGTAAATTGATACAGCCACTACGGAGAACAATATGGAGGTTCCTTAAAAGACTGAAAATAGAACTACCATATGACCCAGTAATACCACTACTGGGCATATACCCTGAGAAAACCATAATTCAAAAAGAGTCATGTACCACAATGTTCATTGCAGCTCTATTTACAATAGCCAGGACATGGAAGCAACCTAAGTGTCCATCGACAGATGAATGGATAAAGAAGATGTGGCACATATATACAATGGAATATTACTCAGCCATAAAAAGAAATGAAATTGAGTTATTTGTAGTGAGGTGGCTGGACCTAGAATCTGTCATACAGAATGAAGTAAGTCAGAAAGAGAAAAACAAACACCGTATGCTAACACATATATATGGAATCTAAAAAAAACAAAAAAGGTCCTGAAGAACCTAAGGGCAGGACAAGAATAAAGACGCAGATGTAGAGAATGGACCTGAGGACACGGGGAGGGGGAAGTGTAAGCTGGGACGAAGTGAGAGAGTGGCATGGACATATATACACTATCAAATGTAAAGTAGATAGCTAGAGGGAAGCAGCTGCATAGCACAGGGAGATCAGCTCAGTGCTTTGTGACCACCTAGAGGGTTGGGATAGGGAGGGAGGGAGGGAGGTGCAAGAGGGAGGGGATATGGGGATATATGTATACATATAGCTGATTCACTTTGTTATACAGCAGAAACTAACACAACATTGTAAAGCAATTATACTCCAATAAAGATGTTAAAGAGATGTCTTTAATCAAATGAAAAGACAACCATAGATTGGATTGAGAAAAAATTTGCAATTCATATAGCTCATAAGGGATTTATGTCTAGAACATAAAAAAAAAAACAAAACTCCTGTGTCTCAACAGTAAGACAAACAAGCCAATTAATACATGAGTACAATACCTGAATAGACTTTTCACTAGAGAAGATATATGAAGGGCTAATAAGTACATGAAAAGATGCTCCACATCATTAGTCATTAGGGATATGCAAATTAAAACCACCCGAGATACCACTTCCTATGCAGTCAAATGGCTATAATAAAATGGAGACAAAAGAAAATGTTGGGGAGAATGTGGAGAATCTGGAACTCTCACACATTGCTGGTAGAAATGTATACTGGTGCAAGTGCTTCAGAACACAGGTTTTCAGTTTCTTACAAAACTACCCTATATCCCAGCAATTCCACACCTATGTATCTACCCAAGAAAAATGAAAATATGTACACAAAAAGACTTTTAAATGAATGTTCATAGCATTTTTATAACACGGAAGCCCCAATCTACATTCAAATATCCATCAGTTTGTGAGTACATAAACAAAATGTGGTCTATCTATATACTGGAATACTCTTCAGTAATAGAAATAATTGAAGTACTTATATATGTTACAACACGGATGAACCTCAAAAATATTATGCTAAGTGGAAAAATCCAGAAACAAATGATTACATATTGTATAATTATATATGAAACATCCAGAAGTGGCAAGTCTATGGCGATATAAAGGAGATCAATGGTTGCCTGGAACTCAGATTGGGAGCAGGAATTGACTATAAACAGGCAATGGGAGTGGGGCGGAGGGGGTCCATGGGGACTTGTTGGGGTGATGAAAATGTTTTAAAACAAGATTGTGGTAATTTTTGAACATCTGTATAAATTTACTAAAAATCATCGACTTGTACTCTTACAATGGGTGAATTCTATGAATCTTATACCTCAATAAAGCTGTTAAATAAAAATAACCAGCACAGAATGGAAAGTGGGAGGTATAGATGAATCAAGTTTGGCAACATATTGATAATTTTTGCCGCTGGATGATAGGCAATGAAGGATCATTATACTTTTCCTTTTCACTCTTTGTGTACATTTGAAATTTTCAAATAAAAAATGAAAAAGAAACGATTATAAAAAAAATTGCAGCCAATAGTTAAATTTCATCAAACACATTTATAGTGGAGTTTACAGAACAAGTAAAGCAAAATACAGAGTGAGCAAAATTAAAAGGACAGAGGTTTTAGAGCCTAGAGAGAGAATGGTGTTCCTGACATTGTTGGAAAACCTCCCTTTATGCTCTAGGTGGGGACAATGGACAAGAATCATGGACCCTCAAGGACAGCCTTCCACTGAGCCCTGGAAGGTGATGTCATTTATGAAAGTGCTTTTCTTCTGGCCCTCTCTGATACTAACACTGATGGGGTGCGGGGGGGGTGGGGGGGAGGGAGGGGATGGACAGAAAAATAAACTCTGTCACTTTGTTCCTCCTCCCAGGAAACTTCAGACTCCCACTAATGTTTCTGTCTATACAACAGGTCCTGAGTATGCTCAGCATCATTCTGGTGTCCTATTATATATTTACTTGCTAAGCCTCTCTCAAAGATCCCACAGTGGTATGGTTCTGAATATTTCATAGCACAGGGGAGAATTAAGTTAGAGACATCCATCACTCAAGGATAATCTGGTATGTACCCAAGACGTAATCGTTGGTGGAGAGTTTCTCTATGCATTCCTGTGTCCCTTACCAAACAGTAAATATTCAGAATTGGTTACATGTTCCGAGCAAGTAGCCTTTATTCACGCGTCCATTTGTTCACCAGATTATACCAATATAAATGGAGAGACTCCTTTCATTTACATTACTGTCTGGGAAAATCTTAGCTTATAATAAATGACTGGTTATATAAATTATTGACAATAGAATAACATGGAGTCTTTGTAAAATTTTATTTTTCTTATGTTTTTATTTTTTGAAGATACAATTGACATAATGTATAAGTTTAAGGTGTACAATGTGCTGATTTAACACATTTATAGATTATGATATCACTATAGCATTAGCTAACATCTCCATCACATCATATATATATATATATATATGTATGTATGTATATACATACATACATACATATATATACACACACATATATATATGTGCTTTTTGTGGTGAGAACATTTAAAATCTAGTCTATTAGCAACTTTGAAGTATGTAATACAGTATCATTGACTTAATCACGATTCTGTGTATTAGATCTCCAGAACTTAGTTACCTTCTAAATACAAGTTTGTACCCTTTAACCAACAGCTGTCTAACTTTCTCACCCTCCAGTCCCCTAGTAGCCACCATTCTACTCTCTGTTTCTATGACTTTGGCTTTTTTAGATTCCACGTATAAGTGATATACAGTGTTAGTTTTCCTCTGTCAGACTCACTTCATTTAACATAATGCCCTCAATATCCATTCATGTTGCTGCAAATGGCAGGATCTCCTTCTTTCTTATGGTTGAATAATATTCCATTCTATACATGTACTGGGTTGGCCAAAAATTTCGTTTGGGTTTTGTTTTTGATGTGTCCTCTCTTGGTGTCATATCCAAAAATATTGTTGCCAAGACCAATGCCAAAGATGTTTTACCTATGTTTTTTTCTGGGAGTTTTATGGTTTCAGTTCTAATGTTTAAGTCTTTAATCTACTTTGAGTTGATTTTTATGAGTGTTTCACTTAGGGGTCCAATTTCATTTTTCTGTATATGGTCATTCAGTTTTCCCATAAACTCTTGAAGAGACCATTCTTTCCCCATTGAGTATTCTTGCCTCCTTTGTCAAGTATTAGTTGACCATATATGCAAGGGCTTATTTCTGGACTCTCTATTTGGTTCCATTGGTCTATGTATCTAGTCTTATCATGTAGTCATTTTTTTAAGAAAATGAGTCATACAAATATGTACTAATATACAATTATATCAGATATTTTATCAAGTCAAAAGGCAAGGCACAGAAAATATTTGTGTATATGGGTGTCTTTGTCTGTGTATGTGTTTGCCTGTATGTATATATACTTAGGGAGAAAACAGATTACAGATTAAAATAGTATGAGTTGGGAAAGTGGGAAGGCACAAGAATATAAAGACCCTTGTATGTCCCCACTAAAGAGATTGTACTTGACCTTACAGGTATACTGTTGGGGAAGATAACTGAATATTAGCAGGAAGAAAACATAATTTCATTGCTGTTGTTTCTGCATTCAATTATTTTTAATGCATGTAATATTTGCTCAAACAATAAAAAATTAAATTCAAAAGTAGTATGTTACGATTGGGTTTATATTCTGATTTCTAAAAGTATTGATTTTTACAAACTCTTCTGTACTAACAGCCTTTGGAATTAACATCTATTAGTTAAGTAATTAAATTGAGAATAGTACCTTTAATATGGGTATATTATTCCCTTTGTTTATTGCTTTTGGTCATATGTACAAAATAATCTGCTTATGATTGACTAAAAGGAAAAAACACAGTATATGTTAACATATACTTTAATTCTTATCTTCTGTATTATGTTTATTTTTAGAGTCAGGAGGGTCTTGAAGCTCTCTGGACAACTACCTTAATTCCAGATTTTGCATCTTATTTTGAAGTTATGCAAAAATGAACCTTTCTTATTATCCTTTTAACCAAACATAGATAATGGTCTTTTCTGAATGCCTATCCAAACCCTTCCTATAATTTAAGCTTTTTCTTATTCTGTCTCTTCTCGAGAAGGAGAAAAAAAAGACTAGTCATCACCTTTATAAAACTCTTCAAATAGTCACAGTGGGTTAACATCCTTCTTGTCTCTAAACTGATCTATACAAACTCACTATATCTTTCCTCATAAGAATCTAGCTGTTAGCCCTTTAAGTACTTTGGTCATGCTTTCTGATTTATTCAAATCTTTCATAAAAAATCAATTATCAGAATTGCAAAGCTGGGTTCACTGTTGCACTCATATAAGACTCAAACCCAATTCTGTTGATGCTACAAATGTCAAGATGATTTTAAATTATTTTGTGTTGGGGTCATATTATGTAATCCCAACTTGGTGATAGGATCAATCAATATTTTTTATATCCAGTAAACATCTACTGAAATTCTACTGTGTGTCAAACAATATAAATATAAAGTTCCATTAAAGAGTATAAGAGACACTGAAATAAAAAGTTATACACAATATGAGAAGAGGTTTAGTACAGGAGTACACATACCATAAGCAGTGAAAGGACAAAACATCTCATAGTTTAGTTTGGAGAGAGGGGTAGAAGAGATTCATAGAGAAAATATCGCTTTGGTTAAAATTTGAAAAACAAAGGAAACGTTAGCAAGAAAGAAATACATTCAAAACAAAGGGCTTATAAAATATAAAAAGACAAATTTGAGTAGCCACAAATAAAAACTGTATGTATGGGGCTAGAAAAATGGCAGAATGCATGGCTGGAAAAGAAGTAAGAGACTAAATTATTGTGAATTGCTGAATGAAATCAGTAGGGATAACAATGTGATATGCAACAGATTCTAAAATTATTTATGTAGAAAACTCAACAGGATTAGCTAATTGCTTTTGACTGAGGTGTAAAAAATACACACACACACATGCAGAAAGGCTAAATAATTTGTGTGTTTTCTAAACTACTTTATTAAGGTATGACTGACATATGGAAAGCAGTACACATTTAATGTACACAATTTGATGAGTTTGGAGATAAGTATAAACCTGTGAAACCATCACCATAATCTATGCCATAAACATATCAATCACCCCCAAAAGTATTCTCCCACCTTATTATTACTAACATTTTTGTGATAAGAATACAACATAAGACCTATTATCTTAGCAAACTTTTAAGTATACAATACAGTATTGTTAACTAGAGGCACTGTGCTGTACAGTGGATCTCTAGGACTTATTCATCTTATATCACTGAAACTTTACATATTTTGACTAATACTTTCCCATTTCCTCCTTCCCTCCACTCCTGGAAATCACCATTCTACTCTGCTTCTATGAGTTTGACTATTTTGGATTCCTCATGCAGCTACTGTGGAAATATCCAATGAATGGATAAAGAAAATGTGGTATATACATAAAATGGAATATTATTCAGCCTTAAAAAATGTTTTCATTTGTGACAACATGGATGGACCTGGAAGACATTACACTAAGTGAAATAAACCAGACACAGAAGGACAAATTTGTATGTTTTTAAAACTGTTAAATATCGGAGTTGAAATTCAAATGTCTATCTAATTTAAAGCACAATTTATTTCTTGTAACATGCGCCTCTGATCCTAACTGGATATAAAGTGTCTCCCCCACTTTGCTGTAACATTTCTTTCAGATTTATATTTCCTTACTACTATTTTAAATATACTGTGCCTTTACTACACCATCTCCAATCATTTTCCATTACCTACAGAAAAATCTGCATCACAGAATAAATTCATAGCCTGATATACATGACTCTCCATAATCTGTCCAAAAACTTTTACTACTCATATTCCTATTTCATTGTTCACATAATCAAAATTTGTCTTTCTAGTTAACCTGTTCTAAAAGTTGTTTTCCATTTCCATGCCTTTTTATTAAAGCAGTCCTTTCTACTTTGAATGTCCTGACTCTCATACATACCTATTAGGAATCCTTCTCACTCACTAAGGACTTCAACTCTAATGCACCCACTTTTATTAAACCTTTTTGATTGATCTATTTTAAAGTGATCTATGTGTTTGTGTGTGTGTATACATATGCATTATATAACAGAAGAAAATACATTGTTTTTTGAATTAATAAACATTTTAATTATAGTTTTATTTTAATTTTATTTAATTAATAAAATTATATTTTCAAACCCAATTATTATCTAATGTCCAGGACTTTCTGAATTCCATTGCTTTCTTTTCAATTTTAGGAATCTATACTATAATTAATGGGCACATCTTCTTTTTTTTCCCTTACATTGGTAATAGAACAGAAACTTTGTTCTGAAAGACTATACTCCCTAAACAACCAGCTATCAGAAAGTGATTCAGAAATGAAAAAGAAGCTATCATTTTTGCATTTTTGGAATATTAAAATAAAGCTGTTTCTTAATGTTCAAAAACTATATAATAGTAACTTAGGAAACTATATATTTGCAGATGTGTCTTAGAAATAGACCACTGATACGTTAGTAGATAAATTGAAAATACCTTTTAAAATGCAGCTCTTTTGTTATATTAATTCACAACAAATAGTTTCTGTGGCTTGTACTTTCTATATGGAAAACTATAACATATTAATGATAAATTACAGAAAAATTTCATTATATCTATTGATAAAGAATAGCTTGCTCTGTGTGAATGAGTGTAGCTATAGTAGATACTATTGGGTGCCAATCCTCAAGTGTTTATGAAATCTTCTATGCCGCCTGAGTCCTAAAATATTCTGTATCTATCTCTTTCCAATGTGACTTGGATAAATACTGATTTGCCTAAGCCAATTTTTCAGTTCCTTTCCCAGTGACTGAATCACAGAAAACCACATGAACTTCTGGAGGGCTTCCAAGAGAGGTTCCTTCATGCTTAGAAAGACACTGAAAAAAATGCTTTTTCCATTCTTGTCTCTGAACTTTGGTGTAGGATCATATGATATTTAGGGTGCCATTTCATGAGTATGAATATACTCATGCCATATACTGAATATAGCTGAGGAAGTATACTGAAGATAGCAGAGGAAAATATGGAAAGACAATTCTGGAATGTGGTGACTTGTTCAACTACTTACTTGCCTAATTTTAGATCCATCTATCCTTAGGACTTTTCATTTAAGTCATTTTCACTTGGGCTTTCTATTTCTTATAGCAAAAATTTCCTCCTTGACAAGAGAACTTGGATTAAACATGTACGCAGTACACTTGATTCTACGCACTTCTGCCTCCTCCAAACAAAAAGGAAAAACAAAAGACAGGGAGAAAGATAGAGAATGGGGGAGAGAGTGAAATAACCAAAGAGGGAATTCTGCCTGTCATTTCCCTTCATGAGCTATGGCCTGGAATGAATATCAGATGAGAAATATGAATCCATTTTTCTTTCTACTGGGTCTCAGGGTCCTTGTGTCAGTCTTATTATGGGCCGCCAGCTCCTCTGAGTGTGATTTTAATATTTGGTGCATATTTTTTTTAATACTTCATGGCCCTTAAATGTAAGTCAACCACTTCATTTGGTGCTTTTGAAACAAAAACTGTATTCTCCAACACTGGAGGAAAACCTGGCTTTTCTGGGTTTATTGAAAAATGACACTCTCCTCTTCTACCTACTTAAGAGCTCTGATTGATGTGAGTCTGATTCGATAATACAATCCTATGTGTTAGCTTACTTACAAATCTTTTCACTGTGTTCAGAGGACTGTTGACAGCAGTAGGGTCATTATTAGTATTCAGTTCTTTGCGTACCACTATATGACCGGCACTATGCTAACTGCTTTACTTAGATTATCCCATTTAAGTTTCACAGCCACCCTAGGAGGTGTAGTTGGTAACCCACTCTTACAAATGGAGTGACCAGCTAAATTGAAGAATCTTGAGTTTCAGGGAGATCAGCCCATTTAGCTAGGGTTGTATAATTACTAAGTAGTTAGCTATAAGAAAGCATATAATTTACTTTCTTCAATAGTTAGGAATAAAAGTAGCACTAAGAAAGCCAACCATTGATTGGCATTCAGATCAAACTCTTTTCTACTGGTGCAACTTTTTTGTCTTTCACCTTATAGGAATTAGGGGGATACTAGTTGATTTTATGTCATCCTGAACCCAGGGAGCCGAAGGGAATAATATATTCTGATGTGTTATTGTTATCATTTCATTAAACCTAATATTTCATGGGCTTTTAGGCAATAATATGCTTAACCTGTCCATTATTATAAATATCAAATTATTAAGGCAAAAATGGTTGATGCACAAAAATAGGTATTGGAAAGACAAATAGCAAATTTTGTGTGAGTGTCTGTGCGTATATATCTATATATGTATGTGTTAACTGTGTTAACATTTAAAATATTTTTAGATGATTACTACAGATCCTGAATATTTTCACTACAAAACAAAATTTTACATGAACATAAAAAAGGAAATGTTGCTTTTCCTAGGTTGCACCTATGAGTAACCCACATATTGACCGCTTTTTGGCAGATTTTTTTTTCTTTTAGGTGTCTCAAATGGCACAATCAATCAAATTGACTATACAATGATCCCAAATAGCCATTAAGAAACAACCTTGAGGTGAAATGCTTTGACCTTTATGAAACTTTAAAGATTGGTTTCCCTAAGGATCAATTTCTGACCCTACAATTTACCTTGAAAGTCGACACGCTGAGGCACTCTATCAATGTAAAATTTCATTGAGGTCTTTCACTTTCCTAAGAGTTATAGGCAACGTCATTTATCATTTTCTTTCCGTGGAAAAGCACCTCACTCCCAACACTTTCGAAATCTATGAGAATTAATTCCACTATAACTCCATTTTTTTAAAAAAATGGATAAAAAGATATGTGTGTATAGTTTTTAAAATAAAGAGCTACATGGCAGCTCTCCCTTAGCTAATGTGGTTCATATGCACAACTCTATGTCAGGCAAACACAAATTATATTAGAATTGAAGAATAACATTAGAACACAAACAAATTCATAATACCCATGTACAGCTGGGGCAAACTGGTTACTCAACCATCTTTGGAAGTGTAATAAGTACAGGATGTTGGTGTATAAAGGTCATCATTCTCCATGCTATGGTAAGAATACTACCAGAGAGCTGGGATTGCAAAGAACAGAAATTGATTCTGAATAGCCTCAACAGAAATTAGTTGGGAAGGACTCTGGTAGACTACAGAATTCAGAGAAGATCTAGAAAATCAACCTGTGTCAGGATCCAAATAGAGTTAGTAAAAAAATTAGCCTGCTGCCAAGGAGTAATCTCACTGTGCTGCCACTGCCGGCACCACGTCACTCTGGTCAGCTCCTGACACAGTGTTAGACACTGCGTACTCTCAGTACTTTAAAATGCACATGTGGATGCTCCACTCAGTTACAGCCATAGCTGAAATTACAGTCTGACTCTGGACCTTTGTTTTACCCCCTCAAGGATTAAAGTATAAGACATATGACTCTCATTCACCATGTTTGGATCATGCACCAGGTGCTAGACCAGAGAGAAAGGAAAAGAAATACATAAGACATCCCCTTGGATCCTATAGTGGAAGGGACTACTAAGATTATTAGGGTTCATGAAAGCTAAAATTGAGATTAGTTAGTGGTAAAGATATACCCTATACAGTTATTTCCAAAATAAGTGAAAAAAGTGGAATGGTACAAGTCAAAATGGACATTTTCCACAAGGTCCCAGAGTAAGGATTCCATTTGAGATGGGAGATGGTATTAGATATAAACTTTGAAGTAGTTTAATTCAAACATTAAATTAAAAAATAATACTTGCCTTAAATATTTACAAGAAATAGAGAATACTTTTCAACCTATTCTATGAAGTGAGTATAAGCCTCATACCAAAATATTATGAAGATTTTAAAAGAAAAAAATAGAGACTAATATTCCTTGTGAGTATAATCACAAAAAATCATTAATAAAATATTACCAAATTTAACCCAACAATATATAAAAAGTGTATTACATCATGACCAGTTGGATCTCATCTCAGGACTACAAAGTTAGTTTAACATTTAAAAAGCAGTCAAAGTAATTAATGGCATTAAAGGAGTAAAGGAAAAAACTATACGCTCACTTCAACAAATACAGGAAAAGCATTTGACAAATTCAATGTGCATTCATGGTTTTAAAGAAAATATTCCCAGCAAGTGATGATATAAGAGAATCTCCTCAGTCTTATAAATGTCAGCAACAAAACACCAACATCTAATATGTACTTAATGGTGAAACACTGAACATTTTCCCAATGATCAAAAACAAGTCAAGGATATCAGTTACTTAATTCTATGTAACAGTATATTAAAAGATAATTAAATGAAAGGCATAGAGATTAAAAGGTAAAAGTCAAACCATGCCTACTTGCAGTTGATATTGCTGTATAAAAGAAAATGTTATTCAAACTCCAAAAAAAAAAAAAATACCAAAAATAATTAAGTCAACTTGCAAAAAATCAATTGTTTTTCTATATTTTACCTGAGACTAGTGGAAATGAAATAAAAGCAATGTAATTTATAAAATTATCAAATGACATCAAATACCTGGGAATAAATCCAACAAAAATTACTGTAGAATACAATACCTTGATAAGAGAAATTAAAGACTTAAGAAAAAGATCAAACATGTTCATGTGCTGGAAGATTAAAAATTATTAAGATGTCCATTCTCCCCAAACTGATCTATACTAGATTCAGTGTGGTTCCAGTCAAAATCATAGCAGACTATATTATGGAAATCAACAAGCTGTTATTAAACTTTATATAGGAATACAAAAATCTAAAGTTGCCAAAGTAGTCTTGATAAACAAGAGCAATATAAGAGAACTTAAACTACCTGATATCAAGACATACTATAAAGCTACAGTAATCAAGACAATGTGATATGAGTCTAAAAATAGAACAATTCAACAGATGAGTGGTCAGATATAGACTCACACATGTATGTTTAACTGATTTTCAACTAAGGTGACAAGTTAATTCAGTGAAAGAAAGTATTTTGCTATTACAAAAGTTGATATTCAAATGAGGAGGAAAAAGAACCTCAACTACTCACTGCATATAAATGTTAAGGATACATCATAGACCTAAACATTAAATCTTGAACCATAACATTCCTAGAAGAAGATATAGGGTGATGTATTTACAAATACTGAAGTCAAATCATCCTCAGAGAGTTAAGAATTTGAGCATTAGTAGAGATTTGAAAGATATGGACTCATGGGATATATAGAAAATGATATAATATTTACCTATTATGTTAACATTCTTATGTACCTAGTTATGTGCTAGTTGTCTGGAATAGAACAGTGAAGAGTGCAGACAAGATCCCTGCTCTCAATGAATTGGAAGAAAGGAAAAAAAAAAGAAAGAATGAAGGGAGGGAGGGAGAGAAGGAAGGAGGGAAGAGGAATAGAAAGAGAAAGAAAGAAATTTGAAAGTATTACAGATAAAGAGGCATCAATTATAATAGTTAATTTATTTTTTAAAGTTTTGGTGACTCTACCTAGAAACAGTATGGGTGCTGGAATGAAAATAAAAAGTATTATAAATAATTATAGTAGAGTGACATCACTTAAATGGCAGTGTAAGACACCCCAGTCTCTGTCCTCCCAAGAGATGAACAATCTGACAGATATCCACAAACAAAAATAGCTCTGGGAGAGCTCTGGAGTACACTTAAGAAATTTCAGCAACACAATGGAAAAATAAACCTGAGAATAACTGCATGAAAAGCGAGACAGCTCCATTTTGCCTGTATTATTCCAGCCCCCAAGCCAGCATTGCTCAGTGCCAAGAGGGAATTCCTCACCTAGAAAGAGCTGCCCTTGCTGGGAAAGGAAGAGCGGGGTGAGCAACCAGCTTTCTTGGCCTTTTGGAGCATCATAATAAGAAAGTCTTGCTTTTCATCTCACCCAAATAGGCAAAGCCGAAATGGCTAGAAAAGAAAGGAAGAAAAGCAGGAGCTACCAATGGTAGTCACACAGCAGGAGTAATTGCTGTTCACAGTGACCTGCTCTGTAGACAAACACAGCAGCTTTCACCAATGAATAAAACAAAGGCCAGAAGAGTGTCTGTAGATTCTGCATATTTTACCAGCTTTTGACCCATAGGTATTTGTGTTAGCTGATGCCAGCCTCCTGAGTCTTTCCAGCTCCTTCCCCCTACCGCCCACTAGAGGTTCTGAACTGCCCTGATAGCCAGCCCAGGCCTCTGCAGCTGCACAATGCAACACGCCAGACTAGACCCTGCATGGCTGCCCCCCAGTGCTGTGCACATGCTTGAGTCTAGCCGCTCCAGTTGTGCACTTGAATGCCACCAGCCTGACACCCTTCCCTGGCCTCCACTGCTGTGTACATGCCTTAGGGAAGACTGTGCAGCCATGAGAGAGCACACTGACAGCCAGAGCCCCTGAAGCTGCTTGTGAGCCCAGATCAAGTCCTGTCTTCTGTCACTGGCCTGCACCACTACACTCACTTGCAGCTAGCCCCTCTAGCTGTACATCTACTTCATCCCTACCCATACTTTCCAACAAAATCCCCATCACCAGCCTCCATTGCCAGGCACTTGTGATGACCCAGTAGCTGTGATAGTGCACACCAAAAGCCGTGGCCCCCCACAGCTGCCAGTGTGCTTGCAGTTAGCTCCAGCCTTTGCTGCCTGCCCTGACCTCACCATCACATATGCGTACATCTGTAACCAGCCCCCGCCACTACACAGGAACCTGCTGCTGGCTTCTGCATCAGGGTGTGTGCACACCACCGGCTCTAGTCACCATTGTTTCCTGTCCTGGTCACTAGCCACTGGACCTACAGGTACAGATGGGGAAACCAACAGCCCTTGCTGCCAATATGGATGCCCATAGTGCTCTCTAAGGACCACACATTGTCAATGCTGTAGACCCCAGAGACCTGAGCCAAAGAGACATAATGCTCCCATGAACCTGTTGCCACTAAAGACCCATGCACTTGCACCCTACATCACTAGATATTATGATAAAACTTCAGGTCAATATCCCTTATGAACGTAGAGGCAAAAATTCTAAAGAAAATATTAACAAATTGAATTCAATATCATATTAAAATAATCATATACCATGGTCAAACTGGATTTATTCCTGAGATGTATGAGTGGGTCAACATATGCAAATCAATAAATGTGATACACTACATTAATAGAATGAAAGACAAAAATCATATGATTAACTCAAAAGCAGAAAAAGCATTTGACAAAATTCAACACACTTTCATGATAAAAATTCTCAATAAATTAGGTGTAGAATGACTGAACCTCAACATAATAGAAGCTGTGTATGAAAAGTACACAACTTATACCATAGTCAATGGAAAAGATTAAAAGCATTTCTTCTAAGATCAGGAACACAAAAAGTGTGCCCACTCTCACCACAGGAATCTATTCAACATAATACTGGAAGTCATAGCCATAGCAAGCAAGCAAGAGAAAAAGAAAGAAAAGAAAAGACATCCCTATTGGAAGGAAGAAGAAAAATTGTCTTTTTTCAGATTATATGACGTTAATACATAGAAAATCTTAAAGATTGCACCAAAAATACTGTTAGAATTGATCAACAAGTTTAGTAAAGTTGTAAGATACAAAATCAACATTCAGATTAGTTGTATTTCTGTACACTAGCAATGAAATATCTGAAAAAAATTAAAGAAAACAATCTCATTCACAATTGAATAAAAAGAATTAAATACTTAGGAATAAATCTAACCAAGGAGATGAAAGATCTGTACACTGAAAAGTACAAAACTTTGATGAAAGAAACTGAAGAAGTCACAACAAATGGAAAGATTTCTGTGTTCGTGGATCAGAAGAATTACTATTGTTAAAGCATCTATACTACCCAAGTGATTTATAGATTCAATGCAATTCCTATCAAAATTCCAGTGACATTTTTTTTCAGAAAAAGAAAAAGCAATCCTAAAATACATATGTAACTGCAAAGACCATGAACAGTGAAAGCAATCTTGAGAGAAATGAACAAAGCTGAAGGTATCATACTTCCAAATTTCAAACTACACTACAAAGTTATACTAAACAAAGCAATATAGTACTGTCATAAAAAGAGACACAGGCAAATGGAAGATAATCAAAATAAACTCTTACATATGTGGTCAACTAATATTTGACTAGGGAGGCAAAATACTCCATGGCGAAAAGATAGTCTCTTCAGTAAATTGTGTTCATAAAACTAGATAACCAAATGCAGAAAAATGAAATTGGACCTCTATCTTAACCACTCATAAAATTAACTCAAAGTGGATTAAAGACTTAAACACTAGAAATGAAACCATAAAATTCCCAGAAGAAAACATAGAACAAAGTTCCTTGACATTGCTGTTGGCAACAATATTTTTGGGTATGACACCAAAAGTACAGGCCACAAAAGCAAAAATCAAGTGAGACTATATCAAACTAAAAGACTTCTACTCAGCAAAAGAAAAAACAACAAAATGGAAAGTCAACCTACAAGATGAAAGAAAATATTTGGAAAACATATCTAATAAGGGATTAATATCCAAAATATATTTTTTAATTCATACAGCTCAATAACAAAAAAATCTGATTAAAAAATTGGCAGAGGAACTGAATAGACATTTTTCAAAAATATATATATGAATGGCCAACAGGTACATGAAAAAGTGCTCAACATCACTAATCATCAGGAAAACACAAATTAAAACCACAATGAGATATCACCTCACACCCGTTAGAATAGCAAAGATAAAAAGACAAGATACAAGAAGTGTTGGTAAGGATGTGGAGAAAACGGAACCCTTGAGCACTGTTGGTGGGAATGTAAATTGGTACAGCCACTATGGAGAACAGTATGGAAATACCTTAATATTTAAAATAGAACTACCATAAGATGCAGCAATCCCACTTCTTGGTATATATCCAAAGGAAATGAAAATGGGATCTCAAAAAGATATCTGCAATCCCATGTTCATTGCAGCATTATTCACAATAGTCAAGATATGGAAACAAACTATGTGACTATCAACGGGCGTATGGATAAAGATGTAGTATATGTATCTCACACATACACACACACACAATGGAATATTATTCCGCCATAAACAAGAAGGAAATCCTGCCATTTGGGACAACATGGATGGAGCTTGAGGGCTTTATACTAAGTAATATTAAGTCAGACAGTGGAAGACAAATATTGTATATCATCTATATGTGGAATCTCATAAATCTGAACTCATAGAAACAGTAGGATGGTAGTTAACAAGGGGCTGAGGGTGGGAGAAATGGGGAGATATTGGTCAAAGGGTACAAACTTCTATTTATAAGATGGAAAGGTTCTGAGATCTAATGTATAACATGGTGATTATGGTTAATAATGTTGTATTATATACGTAAATTTTCTAAGAGATTAGATCTAAAATGTTCTCACCAATAAAAAGAAGTGGTAAATATGTTACGTGATGGAGGTGTTAGCTAACACTATGGTGGTAATCATTTTGCAATATATAATTGCATTTAATCAACATATTGTATACCTTACACTTGCATACTGTTAATGGCAATTATATCTCAATAAATCTGGAAACAAGTAGATAGAGATAGATTAACTTGGAAAATTTCACTGACTCATCATTTGAGAGTGAAGTTTCTATATCGCTATCATGTTATCATTCTTAAAACCAGAACTACTAAGGAGAGCATTCATGATTCCATAAAACTTAATCTTTGAATAGCTCTCTGGATCTCATTTCTGTTGTAGTAACATTGCTCAAAGCCTACTCAAATCATAAGAATTCTTGAAGGCAAACTAGAAACTGATATTAAAAAAATTAGATTTGTTGAAGATGTTCTCTCAAATACCTAAAAATTAGTCCTATCTTTGGCAATATATGTTTTATATCTTTCCTAGAAACCACTGTTCATGTACCAGTTTATCAAATATTTTAAAATTTTAAATGAAATTTCCAATTTTCTTAATTAATGTACATGTATAACTTTTTAATATACCCACAAACTATTGAAACCTTGAAGTTATTATGGCAAAAAAGCACTAAATAAAATGAACTCCATATATGACTTTGCAAAAAACTAGATTACAATTTCACACCTTTTATTTTAAAAAATCACATTTTCCTATTTTTCTCTGAGTTATCAATGCTCCCTGCAGTTATCTTTCTTCCCCAAAGTAGCTGATTTTGTGTATAATTTTGTATTCAATGTCATCTTTATTAAATAGGAAAAAAACATTCCAGCCACCTCTTTCATCTCTGACATTTTCCGCTGAATCAGTTGCCAGTAAATCAAGATTCATCTTCTTTACCATCAAATACAATTAGTCTGAGTTTATATCTATCTATATCTTTCCATTCTTAACATAACAACCCAGCAAATTGAATCCCATGTGACTTGAGAAGGAAGTTTATCATGTGTTTCAAGTCAAAACACAATATGTAAAACTATCATAATTTATACTACAGTATATTTATTCTTTGTGATATTTTTCCCTAATCCAGGCATTGCAGCTCAGAATCATGCCTGTGAATAATGGGCAATAAGAAACCTCTGCATCCAAAGGGCTCCCAGTTGCTGGGGCAAGACGTTTCTCCATAGGGCTTGCAGAAAAGTACAATACTTTGTGGAGTCTGGAATGCCTTATGCATGAACACACTTCTTTGGAACAGGTGAGGCTGCTTTTCCTCCCTATAGACAAGCAAGGCATGCTTTGAAGGAATCAATAAGATAATGTCCTTCAATGGATGAATGGATAAAGAATATATATGTATATATACATATATACACTCAGACATATGTATGTACATACATATATACATAGAATATTATTTAGCTCTAAAAAAGAAGTAAAAGCTGCCACTTGCAATAACATGGATGAAGCTGGAGGACATTATGCTAAGCAAAATAAGCAAGACACAGAAAGGGAAACAGTACATGATCTCACTTATAAGTGGAATCTGAAATAGCCCAACTCACAGAATCAGAGAGTTAGAATGGTGGTTACTAGGGCTTAGTGGGAGGGGGAAATGGGGTGATGTTGGTGAAGGGATACAAATTTTCAGTCATGCAAGATAATTAAGTGGTAGAGGTCTAATATACAGCATAGTAATGATACTTAATATTTGAAAATTTTGAAGATATATCTTAAATATTCTCAACATGCACAAACACACACACAAAATATAAAGGTGATAGAATGCTAATTAGCTTAATTGTGGTGATCCTTTCACAATGTATACATATATCATAACATCAAGTTGTACACGTTAAATATATACCATTTTATATTACAATGATATCTCAATAAAGTTATTTTTTTAAACGTACATGTCTGAACCACCCTGTTTCTACTAGGTTGGAAACTAATGAACATCCTTTCTGTACATTTTCTGAACCTCTTGACCAATGTAGCACTTGATTTTGCTGGCACATGGAAGATGGTGGCCTGGAATAGGGTGAATCATCCTGCACTTCTACCATTTGTTCTGGTTTACAAAAAAGTGACTGGGCAGGTGTCCCCCAAAGGGCTACAGGACCTTAGAAGCTCGAGTCTGTCAGAATGAAACCTCTCTCATAGGAACTAAAGTAAATGAGGACGGTTACATAAGCAAGCTAGGGATCCCATTCCTGGAAAATGCATCAAGAAAGAGAGGACACTCAGGGTCCTCAGAAGAAAACATTAATGCACTCCATGAAAGAGGCAACACTTGGCCACATTTACACAGAGGGAGTGGGAATGACCAGAGAGGATGAGACAGTTAATTTGCAGGAGGGGCAATGTTTCCCAATCAGAAGCAGAGACTTATCTTTTGTTTCTCCTACCAATCTTGGCTGTTACACCACCAGAGAAGTTTCCTTCAGAAGAATTAAGTCAAGGAGTTCTGGAAAGATGGGAAGGGAAAAACTTTAAATCAAAATAAGATACTGAAGTTTCCAAATGAACAGGACTCATCCTCAGTTAAAACTAGACTGATACTCTTTGAATAGTCGAAAATTAATGAAAAATTATGGGGTCCAGTGGATATAGCACTTAACATCTTTTTATTCAGTGATGAACAGGAGGTCAAAATAGCCTGACCAGGTACAGTTATTATTTTTTAAAATTTTTTTATAGTGTTAACAAGCTGAAATACACTAAAAATTTAATTTCCTACATGTTAATATATTTTGATGAGACTAATATATTTGAATGAGTACAAAATTTGGAATTCAAATCCTACTTCTGTCACTAATTCTGTATTGTTGAGTAGCTCACTTAATCTCCCCAAATCTGTTTATAAGAAAGGATATTAAAAAATCTTATTTCTCTAAGTCACAGGATTATTTTGGAGATTAAATTAAGATAATGAACCGAAAAACACCATATAAACTGCAGTACAATTCAAAAGAACTAATAGTAATGGAGGAGAGACTTGGAAGCTGCATAATGTGTACCTGATTCCATGGCAAAAATGATTTCCTCATTGCTTTGATGTCTTACCTCAGCTTTTCACAACATTTGAAAAATTTCAGAAACATCAAGAGCTTAATGTGCACTTTGGTACAAGGTTTATTTTACAAAGGACACAATTACGGGATAATTTGAAAGAAAAGGCAAGAGAAAACTGAATTATAAGGGCCAAAATTATCCTATGTTTTCTGTTCACATTCATTCATATACTTAACCCATATTTAGTCAATGTCTATTTTGTTTCAGTCCCTAATCTAGGAGTTCCTATCTTAGAATTTAATTGCTAAAGGAAATGATAAAATCAGGGTTTCAGAGAAAGAAAAAATATATGTACATGTAGACATATAACACATATAACAGATATATGTATATATAATGTGTGTATAAAACATGTATATATAATGTGTGCATATATAAACATTTATGTTCATATTTCTGAAAGTTTAGGAAATTTTGAGTTTTATAAAGAAAAAATAGTAGAAAAGTATACAGAGAATGATATGTGGTGAGGATAAATCTGGTTCTTTACAATAAGGTGGCCAGGAAAACAGCCTCTGAGGAAATGATACTTTGGCAAACACCTAAGTGAGGTGAGAACACTTGTGACTAACTGGTAGTCAGAGGATTAGGAGAGCAAAGGAACCGTCCCTGGGATACAGTGGAAGTGTTTGAGGAATGGTCAGAAAAGAGATTGACTCAGTAGTAAAAAAAAAAAAAAAAAAGAAAAAAAGTTGGGGGGTGTTGGTTCAAGAGGCAAGCAGGGGCCAGACTGTGAAGGTCTAAAGTATGCTTGGAAGCAAATAGAAGATTTTGAGAAGTTTCACTGTTCACAGATAACTCTGGAAAGTTTATGGAGAAACTGATGCCCATGAAATGTTTTTAGCTAATATTATGCAAGTCTTGAATGAAAAAGTTCATTGTGGTATTGAATGGAGTAGTAGACATAGAGATACTGAGAGATATTTACAGTCAGGATTCATTTTGTATGTAGATACCACAAGCTTTGGATATGGGTGGTGAAATAGATTAAGGGTAGCTCCCAGCGCGTTGTATTTTAATGAGATAGACAAGAGAGAAAAAGGAAATATGATCCAAGAGTCAGAGAGCGTGTGTCTTCTATCCTGCTTATACTTTATCCTAAATTTGTTAGCTTATCCCAAATCTTTCTTTTGGTTCTAACAGTGTATTTCATATTGATTTAGTAAAGCAAATATTTAAGGCATTTTAAGTTGGTCTTTGAGCATTTCTGTTCTATGACATCTAGGATAGCTTGCTTAGTGGTATCCTTGGAAGCTACCATTGCCTCAAGGTAATTTTCCATATGATAGAGGAACAGAGAAACAAGGAAATAGGTATAGAGGTGTGGGGATTTTAAAGAGAACTTGAGAGCATAGAGAATATAAAATTATTATTTATAGTACTATTGGCAATGACCCATTAATAGGAGGAAATTATGGTGCAAGTTAGAGAGAAACGTATGTTCACACAAAAACCTGTACAAAAATATTTATAACAGTTTTATTCATAATAGCCCCAAACTGGAAGCAACCTAAATATCTATCAATGAGTGAATGGTTAAAACAAACTGTGTTACACACATACTATTATTCAGCAAAAAAAAAGGAAGAGATTATTGATACATCCAACAACTGGTATCAAGGGAATTATGTTCACTGAAAAAAAGCCAATTCCAAAAGGTAAGATACTATACAATTCCATTTACGTAACAATCTGGAAATGACAAGGTTATAGCAGGGAGGACAAATTTGTGTTTTTCAGAGCTAGGGAAGAAAGAAAGGAAGTAGCTGTTTCCATAAAGGGGTAGCATGAGGGATGATGAAACTGTTCTGCGCTTTTACTGTTGTTGTGGCCACATGAATCTACACATGAGATAAAATTGCATAGAACTAAATACACTTGACCCTTGAACAACATGTGTTTGAACTGTGCAGGTCCACTTATACATGAATTTTTTTCAACAGTAAATACTACAGTACTACACCATCCAAGGTTGGTTGAATCCGTGGATGAGGAACCGAAGATTCAGAGAGACAACTATAAATTACACTCTGATTTTGGACTAAGCAGAGGGTGGGTTCCCCTAATGCTGTTCAACAATCAATTGTGCACACACACACACACACAAACGAGTTCATGTAAAACTGATGAAATATGAATAAGATCAGTGGATTTTAACAATATCAGTTTCTTGGTTCAATATTGTAATACAATTTTACAAGATATTATTATTGGGGGAAATTGAATGAAGGGTGTACAGGATCTTTCTGCATTATTCCTTACACCCTCTTGTGAATCTACACTTATCTTAAAATTATATATATGTAAAAATTATATATAATATATATATATAATCAAGAGGAAATGGAAAATGTACGTAGAGTCTTATGTCTATTTGAAAATATTTAATCAGTAAGTGTAAACTTCCCCACAAAGAAAGCTCAAAACCTGGATGACTTGAGAGAATTTTCCCAGCCACTTAAGAAAGAAAGAACACCAATTTTTAATCTTCTCTTTCAGAGAACAAAAAGGGAAAACTCATGATATGTATGCTGAAGTATCTATAGTCAAGTATACTGTTGATTGAAACTTAATTCAAAATACCTCAAATAAAAGATGAAGAGAGATCAATGTAGATATAGATAAGTGATAAAGCAAAGATAATAAAAGATTAATTGTAGAATCTAGATTGTATGTACACATGATTTCACTGTAAGCTCTTTCAAATTCTCTTTGTGCTTGAATATTTTCTTAAGAAAAATTTGAAAAACAGAAAGGCAAAAATTAGAGACCGTGAATATAGACACCACCTAGATGGAATTTTGCCACAAAGGGGCCTTGAGTAGGCAAGAGAGGATAGTTTCAGAAACTGGCTTTAGATGATAATATGGATAGCATATATGATGCTAGGTGTGAAAACAGGTCATCAAAAGTAGTCAATGTAATTTAAAACATTATGAAACAATGAAAATATATAATTATCTTATTAAAGGTAGAAAAATCACTTGATAAATTTGAATAATCCTTCATGATTAAAACGCTTAGCACACTAGGAATATAAGGGAACTACATCAACTACCTCAGTTCTAACTAATAAATTTACAGAATATTGATTGCTAACAACCTACTTAATGATGAAATATTGAATGTTTTTCCCTGAGGTTGGGAGTAAGATAAGGATGATCCAGAATTACTTTTTTTCTATTCATCATTGTACCAGAAGGCCCAGCTAGTACATTAGGGTATGTATATGTATTTTTTCTTTAACTGTGATTCAGCCACTTATTTTTGTAAAAGGAAAATAATACCTCTATTTAGTTTAAACTAAATGTAATCATATACAAATATATCAACTTAAGCTGTGCGGTTTTCAAAGTAAACAAAACCACACTAATATATAGTTATTTTACATTAAACACTTTGCAAAAAGTGTAAAAATACAAATTCTTTTCTCCATCTTTATCCACATTTACAATATGGTAAGACCTCATGATCACTTTACTAGATACCTAGATCTGGATATTTATCATTAATTTGGTAAGAAATTGAAATCACATATAAGCCAGCACCAAGTAAATGCTATAAATAGCTAACAATTTCCCTCATCATTAGAAAGCGGAAAGCCTTCCCCTTGAATTCTTCTCTTTCCTGGCAAACCAAATGGTGAAAAAACAAATCAGAGAAGTCAGCTTGACTTCCATGAGGCTTCACAGATTAAGACCAAGTTAACTCAGACTCCAGTCCTTATTCAAGATGAGAATACCTAACCTTCCCATGGATATGAGCTGTGGAAATTTGACATAGAGCAACTATAAAAGAGCCTCCCGGAATGCAGCCAAGGATGCTCCAGCCTGGAAGTGATGCTTGTTATAAATGTCTGCAGACAATTTAAAGGACTCATTGTCAGTAGGAGATCCTAGCAAACTGCTGATGAGTGGTTCAGATCCCAGGTGCTATGAGCAGACATCATATAAAAACATGCTGGAGACCAATAGAATAGCTTTACAGAATTACTGACATTTAGAGGTACAAAGGGTCCTAGAAATCAGCCCCTTTTTCTTTTTAATTGAACAGATGAAATCCAAGATAGAGCACATCTCTTGCTCAAAGTCAGAGACATAAGAGATAACTGAGGCAAGAATCAGGTTTTCTCATGCCCTGTTCAAAGTTCTGCCCTTAACAACATAGTAACAATAACCATCTTGCAGAAATCCATATGTAAGCACATATAATCTTCTCAGAAAGTATTTTGGCACCTGCTAGTGGTAGTGTGTCTTCATTCATGAGTTTTCTGTTCCATAAAATATTGAAGAGGGACCAGATGCTACATTCAGATGAAATATTTGAGCAACACATATTGCTCAAATATTTGAGTAGAATCAAATATTCTACTCACACATTTGAGTAGAATCATATTATCACAGACTCCAATCTAGAATGCAGTAAAGTGGAAAACTCGTGCTGTCTTGAATGAGTAACTGGCTGATGAAGCAGGGCCACGTGAAATGGCAATTTTCACTTGAACGCAATAAAGAACCGTGTTTGGCCTCCAATTGAAACGTGATGCAACATATTCACATTATAGCTATTACTTCAGCTTGAAGGAAGTTAGAGCCCACTCAGTGAATGATTGATAAATTGGCTGAAATTTAATTTTGGAATATCCAGAATCTAAAAATCCTGACATTAGACCATTGCACACAATATGTTTTTTTCTATTCCCCCTCTCTCTCATTATGATAATAGGTTAAAGTAATCAGGGACACATTATGGCTTTCATGGGCCCTCGGCCCTTCTGCCTTCCTAGGCCCCTTTCTCTATAAAAATATTAAAATTTCATTTTTTAAAGTGCATTGGTATACAACACATATATTAATTACATATTAAAACATTTTCTTCCACCTAAAAGTTTTTTTTCTAATGAAGTTTTTTTTAATTAAAACACTTTAATGAGTTCCTAAAATTACTCTGATGGTGAGGCACTGTGTCTACTGTAAACTGAATTTAACAGTTGAGTTGGCCCTTAGAAGACAAACATCTTTCCTTAGGAGCTACAGAAATCCCTTGGATCTCACAAATCAGCTAAGTCAGGAATGTCAACACTTGCTTAGATAGCTTCAATTTGTTAACAGTAGGAAAATTTGACTTACTTTTAAAGGCCATTTTTCATCCAAAAATGGCTCCTTAATCACCTTACTATATTCAGAGCTTAGAAATGACTAAAGAAAAACAGAGGGATCAGTTTTGCAGATAGATGTTCCTCAGTAGTAAGTGAAACTCACATGCATTAGCTCTTGTCATTCACTCTTTTTCTTAGTAAAGTCACACCTTATTTTGAGCATGAGAAGACAGTTGAAACTGCAAAAGTTAGATGTACCAATAATAAAATCCACAGTACTTTGAAATAAACTTTATGCTAACAAATATTTTAAACCTTATCTATCCTATAACAGGGTCATTTTATTTTATTCTATGGTACTCATGCAGGTGAGAAAGAAAAACATTCTACACATAGGATTTAGAAAGAGAGTTAAACTAATTTTGCATCACTAGGCCATCCATCAACCACATACACTCAGCAGTTCTTTTGGTCATGTCCAGATTAACTGAACCAGAAATAAGATCAACAGAATAAAGGAGAAATATAGAAGAGGAAGAATAGTGATTTGGTGTCTTTGTAGTCTACAATTGTTGTTTTATATTAATAATTGAGAGGCTTATTATGTTCATTTACGTTGTTTTCAGTTTTTTAAAAAAACTACAACAACAGCACTTACCTCTAAAACATTAAATATCAAAATTGGCTTCTTGAAAACTTTCAGATACTATAAGATATGCATGTGGCATATAGATAAATATGCCCAAGCTGGTTTTCTTTTGTCCTTAGATTTACATGTATCTGAGTATGGTCACACAACTAAAAGAGAATATGGCAGTAAATATTTGCTTTATTTTTCTATTTTATTTTCTAGATTAAAATAGCCTTACAATCCTTGATAGCATTTTCAGTTGAACAGGGTGAAAATGGTGTTGCATAAAATAATCTCTGGAGGTGTTTTGGCTTTTACTCTTACAGTTGCAGCTTCAAATTTCCCCAGTTGCCTGTCTCATAAAAAATTTAACTGGAATCAGGTGCAGTAATAAGTTGAACTTCTGGTCAAATGACACATAATGATTCAATCCAGAACAAAATCATATTCAATTCATTAAACTGAAGAAAGCTTTTCCATCTCTCAAAGTCCATAATATAAATCCAGAAGATACGTACTCTAAATTCAGCTGTTTCTTTGACCTTATCTTGTTTGTCTGTTTTAAGACTCTGTCTGATTGGGTTATATGTGATACTCTCCCACTGAGGCAGTATCTAATGGAAGACACATCAGCAAGGAAAGGATGAAATTGAAGTAGGGAATAAAATAAGTAAAAATTACATTCCTCACTGATGAAACACCATTTAACATCTCAGTTCAAAAACTTCCATTTTGCTTTGTTTTCCTATCCATTAGGCTTAAAGTTACAAATATCATTACAATGTAGCTCTTATTAAGAAGAAATTCTTTGCTTCCCTTTACTTCATCCATGACAAATATTTTTGTGTAAAATTCTGAAATTCTAATATTGCAAAATGTACAATTCCATGCCATGCTTGCAACATGAAATAGCTTTTCACCACAATCACCATTTATCATGCTAGTGGGATAACTGAACAGCTTTGGCCTTTAAGTTATGCCCCATGTGTATAAAATGTACACTATTATGAGGAAAACAGAAATGATGAATATTTGCAATAAAAGACAACAGAAAAACATGAGTCCTGCCATGCTGTCAGGTTAAATTTATATGTCTGATCTTCTTATAGAGAGGGAAAATGTGAATACTTACTTATTCAGTGCTAAATATTCCCCACTTGTTCTAGGGGTGCTTTTCCTATGATTTAGTGCACAATAAGCTCGGTTTTCATCAGTTGCTGGTTTTCATTGACAGGTGCCTATTCTATCCCTAAAGATTTTTTGTGTATTTGTTTGTTTACTTTTCTAGTTTGTACCTCTAAGAAGAAATGAGGTAGTTCACCCTCAGAATCTGAAATCTTTGAAAGCTATAGGGAAAAAAGTTTGCTACAATCTCATGGGAACAGCAAAATTCCTATTGGATTTCTTTTCCATTGCTCATTTCCTCAGAAAATAGCTACAATCATTTCTTAGATTGCCTATCTCTGGTTTGAAAGAGAAAGATTTAAATACTTGAGATCAATTACTCATTTTAAACTGAGGAACTCCTTGAATATTATCCTCCAGAGAAATGGTAGGCTTGAATAGTTGACATGATTCCCCCCAAAATGATTGTGTTTGGATGTTTCTTTGAAGTGCATAGCCTTACATTTCTATTTAGTTTTGGTACTCTACTTCTGAATAGAATTGGGATGGACCACTTTTCTCCCTCATATTTTCATACTGGCCATATTAGACCCAACTGGATAATCCTAGGTATTGCAAAAAACTTAAAGGCCATATGGTTCACTTTACTATCAAGATTGAACATTGCCTCCACTACATATTCAGCAAGTTCTACTTGTATAATCAACCTATGTAATGAACACAATCCTATCTTAATGGTTAAATATCACTTCTGTGATAACAGCTAGATAGATGTTTAATCACCCACTCTACCATTACCACGACTGTGGGATACCCAAAAGATTAAATTCAAATCTTTCAAATGAGAGAGAAAGAGGGAGGGTGGAAGGAAGGAAGGGAGGGAGGGAGGGAGGAAGGAAGGGAGGGAGGGAGGGAGGGAGGGAGGGAGGAAGGGAGGAAGGGAGGGAGGGCAGAAAAAAGGTTTACTGCCTTCTCTCCCTGGACAAACAGGAAGCATGTTTTAGAAAAGGGATATTGAAGGATATAAGTGTTCCTAACTTACTTGATCATATGTATATTTAAGGCCCAAACTAAGAGCCAGTCTCAGCAATGAGATGAGAATTTGGTGTATTTTAAATGCTTTAACACATAAAAGCATTCATTACAGAAAATGGTAGGAGAAAAAATTAGTATTTAACATTGGAAGAAGAGGATTATTAGACCCCACAGAACTGGATAATTCAAAAAATTAAAAAAGGGGATACAGATATAGGATGTGGAAATTCCCACAGTCTGATTATGCTGATTAATTAACTTGCATGTCATATTTGGAATTTAATATTAGCATAAGTTTAATATTAGTATTTAGTAATTAATATTTGTGTTCATGTGTGCATGTCTGTATGTATGTTCATGATCTATGTATGTATCTTTATACATAAACTCTAGAAAAATCACATTATTTCTTATTCATTGAAATATTCCATTAATTTAATGTAAACAAATTTGTTGTATTTTTTAATTTAGGAGATAAATACCAAGCTTTGGATATCTCTGATTTGGATAGTCTCTGACTGACACTTCTGTCAAAATTCTGGTACTTGTAGTTCACAGATCACTCAGACAGCATCCCATAAAACAGTAAGTCTTATCACTGCTATATCCTTCCTTGAATTCTTAAAGGGATTAGGAAATTCGTTACCTCCGTGGTAGCTCTCCCATGTTGGAAAGAGTACAGCCAATATGTAAATTTCACTAGAATTCAAGGAGAAGTCAACATTATCAGAGACAACCTTCTAAGAATGAGGTCTATGGAACAAATTCAGGACATTTCCCCAGAACAAAAAATAGGACTAAACTGTTTTCGTCATTATTCTGAATTTGCTAAAAGTTACCCCAGTACATCTAAAACTCACAAGCCTAAGATTCTTAAAGAATTGGTATATTGTGCATAAAGGAAAAAGATATGGAATACTAAGATGTTTAGGAGTATACATTACAAAAGCAAGATCAGTACAAAGAGTTGTTATTATGGCCTAGGATGTATTTTTGAGATATTTGTGTTCAAACAGAGAATAACTTGCCATGAATAACTAGAGTCTGTCTTGGGTTCTCATTGAGTTGACCTCAAGTAGATTTGTCTGTTGTGAATCTTGATAGGATTTCCTCCTATGGCATCAGGCTATTCTACCGTTCACCAGGCAGTTGATTACCTTAGCATCTCCCTTTGTTATATTGAGTAATCATAGAAATATAAAGTAGAACAGGATCATATTCCTCTAATCTACCCTCGTGTACAATGCAAACAATGATTTTAACAACATATTGGAAAACTGGTGATGCAGTTTTTACTTCAGCACTTCAGTGATGGGGAGCTCACACCTAACAAGGAAACATAGTCCATCACTGGATATTCTGTTTTTCTTGATGTTGGACAGAAGCATGTTTCCATGTTTATTCCATATGTTAGAACTTCAGGAGCTAGACATGATAGCCACCTTTAGACATCTGAATGGTTATCAGTTTCCCTTCCACATCATCTCTCTCTGTTTTCCAAATCTTTCAGCAATTGTAGATGTGGTAGTTTTTGGTGTCCCTTCACTATACTTTATCTTCTCCTCTAGATAAGCTCTAATTAGTAACTTGATTACAAAATATACCCTCCTGCAAGTACAGAAACATCTCACTATCTAGTAGTGGGCAGGTAATTTTTGCACTGTCCAAAAGAGAATATACCTGTTAGTTCAGGGACCTGGAAACAAAGAAGTGAATTTTCATTTTGACTCTGCCATTCACATTGCATTTGACTTGAGGAAAACGCCATATTATCCCAAAGATGCTAGGAAATTATTAAATTTATGATAAGGTATTATATTAAAGCTCTTTGACATTCAGGGATAAATCATGTCAAATAGTTACAAAGTAATGATGGTAAAGGTAATGATTTCTATTCAGCTTTTGAAAGAAGAATTTAAAACAGTGTCAGCAAGTTGATATCAGTGTTCCTTTCAAGTAGTCAGAAATTGTTGCCAAAATTTTAGGAGCTCTGCTTGATGAATTTCTTGTCTAGGAGCCTAGCATATATTGAGATTCTGAAGGATACTTTCATTGATTGCTGTTTTAAATGTTAATTTCACTGGTTTTGCATTTCCCATTTCTACCTCTTTTTGCTACTTCAGTTATAACACTGAACTCATTTACAATTTATTGTTAACTTTATTAAAATTTCATGAAATGACAGTAAAATTGGTTAAGCCATGGAGACAACTTAGTTTGCTGGAGTTTCCCATTTTCTGATCAGGTGAAATATCTTTGTAGAAATCCTTTGCACCAAACACTTGACACCACACATTAAGTAAATATAATGCATGCTTATGTTGTTTTAACTAATATCTGTGTTGTTACGTAATATCTGAGGACAATCTCATATGAGCTCTAATCTCACTGAAATAGAAAAATACTAGGAAAAGCCAACTAAGATTAATACAAGTCACTTCTACTTCACAAATCGCACATCCTTCACAATACAGTGAAAGTGATATTTCTAAATTACAAATTTGGTTATATAAGTCCTTTGTACAAATCTCTAAAGAACAATGTTTAAAGTCATGTCTATGGATATTTCATCTTCAGAGATGAAAGAATAGATGACAGCCTGCATACAGAAAATTTCAGTAAGATTACTGTTTTCCCTGACTAAAGACAAGTAAAAGTCGTACTGAATTTCTTTCATTTTGAACAATTAGAGTAAAATTTGTTCTGCACAAGAATGTTTTCAACTTTGTTATTAATGGCTACCCAAGCAAGATAGAACAGATCAATCCACTGGAATTGGCATGTACTTTTCTGAATGAATCTTCAGAATAAAAAAGCCAGTGAGAATTAAGGAACACCGGCCTTTTCAATACAATGGTCTCATAGGAGACAAACCATTGAAGCATAGACCTTGTTTAAAGAGGACCAGGAGAATTAGACATTATTAAGCATACTGATGTGCACATCTTGCATGTTTGGAATCTTTGAAATAATTCCCATTTTGAATGGGCAACAAAAATTGGGACACAGAAAAATATAAGACAAGTGCCACAGGAGTCACTAAAAGAATACCCAGGATCCGTAACATCAATCTAGAGCAATAATAGATCATTATCTAAACTATGAGTCCAGCTTTGGGTACAGGGTTGGAAGACTTAGGAGAACAGGCAAATTGTACCACTACGCACAATTGCAGACATGCTTTGCTTAAACACCTAATGTTAAGTGTACTCAATTTTAACCCTCAATTCTTTTAGCTGTCTTAGAAGTTATATGCAGTAAATGCCTATGCATAATACCCTTACAAGACATGTCCAAATCCTAATTCCTAGAACCTGTAAATATGCTACCTTTTATGGCAAAAGGGTTTTTGCCAGTGTAATTAAGTGAACAATCTTGAGATAAGGAGATTATCCTGGTCCTTATAAGTAAGAGGAAGGGAGGAGGCTCAGAGCCAGACACACCTGAAGATGCTACAATCTTGGCTTTGAAAATGGAAGAAAGGATTAGTTGTCAAGGAATTCAGGCAGTCTCTAGAAGTTGGAAAAAGCAAAGGGACAGATTTTCTTTTATAGCTACCAGAAAAAAACATACACATACAGCCCTGCAGACATTTTAATTGTAGCTCAGTGAAACCCATTTTAGACTTTTGGCCTACAGAATTGTAAGATAATAAATTTGTGTTATTTTAAACCATTATGTTTATGATAATTTGTTACAGTGGCAATATAAAACTAACATAATGGTATAACATCACTGACAAGATGAAGTCCAAACTTTCTACCATAAACTTCAATTCCCTCCAGGCCCCCATCCTACCAATTTCTTTATTCACATCTTCCAATACCCTCTGATAAGCACTTACTCTCTAATAATATTAAACTACTTGTACTTCCTAGGTTTTATTTTTTTAATTAAACTTTATATTTCAAATTGTAGGTTCACATGGGATTGTAAGAAATAATACAGAGAAATCCCTTGTATTCTTTGCCCAGTTGTCTCAAAATTTTTGTACTATAATCTTCCAGAGTTATAGTACAGTACCACAAACAAGATACTGACATTGATAGAGCCTGAGGACTAAAACTCCCTCTTGAAGGTAGTAAAGCACAAAGATAAAACTTGGACACTTGATGACCTTGTAAGCTTCTCAACTAAACTACTCCGGAATTAACATCCTACTTCTAGGCTTCTTCTTACATGAGATAATAAATTCTCTTCTTATTAAGGCCATTTTTAACATTGAGTTTTCTATTATTTGCAACCTAAAGCATCCTAACTGCTTCAAGTTTTAGCACTGCATTAACCTCTCTAGTGCAGATAGGTAATACAAAAATGACATTTTATAAAAACAGTGCAGTTGAGAAATGCTTGCCAGTGGTCGCAACTTAACTAAGAGACGTAAGGTCACAAGGCAAACCACTGTCACCAAAATTGGAGAAACCAACAAGTGAATACAAAGAATCATAACTTACCAGAGCAGAAATCACAAGTTGAAACCTCTGCAGCAATCAGTGCCGTGGTAGGGAAACCAGAACTGTAATTGATACATTGCAGGATGCTCAGTGTAGACAACTCTGAGAGTAACAAATTCCAGAGAACTCATTCATGGGGTGGGGGGAACTTTTGTGGGTTCCACCTTCTAGACTCGTACCAGGTTCTCACAAGAACATCAGAGAAAAATCCCCTGCTGCTGCTGTAAGAGGCAGGGAAGATCCACCATTTTGAAATACCCCAGAGCATTCTATTCTTCTTAACAAGGTCTGCCCTCAAGAGAAACTATTTAACCAGAGCCTAAACTGCAGGTGTTTTATCAGAACTTAACTGACCTAGGGGAAGGGAAATACCCAACCTCAGCTGACTCTAATCTTCCACAGGGATAAAGGGAAATACTCCGCTCCAGACCCACCTAGCCTTCCATGTGGGAGAAGGAAAATACACAACTTCAGTTCACTCTGGCCATCCTGTCCCACCTAAGGTCTGGTGAGGGAAATGAAAATCACTGGTGAAGTTCATGGTCCAGGCACAGGCTTCCTGGAAGATTGGGACCTACTCATAGGATTATAGAATGCTTCACCTTCCCCAACATCTTACCACCACATTACTACAGCCCTATGTATGACAGTTTCTTTTACTCAGTATATCATGCTCAACTATCAAAAAAAAGTTACAGGGCATCAAGATGTACTAAATGACAAAAAACACAGTTTGAAGAGACAAAACAAACCTCAGAACAAAATTAAGATATGTATGATAGGGATGTTGAAATTATCTGACTGAGGATTTAAAACAACCATGAATAATATGCTAAGGGCTCCAATGGATAAAGTAGACAGCATGCCAGAGCAGATGGGCAATGTAAAGCAGAGAGGTGGAAATTCTAAGAAAGAACCAAAAAGAAAAGCTAGAGGTCAGAAGTACTATTACAGAAATGAAGAATGCCTTCTTTGGGCTTATTATATAGGACACAGCTGATGAAAGAATTGCTGAGTTTGACAATATTTCAATAGAAACCTCCAAAAATGAAAAGCAGACAGAAAAAAAAAGACTAAAACCAAAACAAACAAACAAACAAAACACCAAGAACTGTACCTTGAAAAATTGTCCTTCGAAAGTGAAGGGGAAATGAAGACTTTCTCAGACAAACAAAAATTGAAGGAATTTTTTGCCAGTAGACCTGCCTTGCAAGTAATATTAAAAGAAGTTCTTCAGAGATAAGGAAAATGATATAGGTCAGAAATCCAGTTCAAATAAAAAAAGGAAGAGCATCAAAAAGGTTAAGTGAAGGTAAAATAACACTTTTATTTTTCTTATTCTTAATTGATCTAACAGATAACAGTTTGTTCAAAATAATAATAGCAAAAATGTATTTGATCATGCATACTTACGTATACAACTTATGTATATACGATATACATATAAATGCTGATATATGCTTATGTATAAGTGAAATGAATGACAACAATGATACAAAGGACAGGAAAAAGGAATTAGGGTTATTTTATTATTATAAAGTACTGTACTCACACTACCCCTGAGGTATTATAGTATTATTTGAAGGTAGAATTAGATTAGTTGTAAATATATATTGCAAACTCTAGAGAAACCACTAAAAAAAAGTTTAAAAAAGTATAAATGAGATATACTAAGAAAGAAAGGAGAGAAAATGGAATCACATAAAATGCTCATTTAAAACAAAACAAAAAAAGAGGCGGGGGGAACACATTCAGGAGACAAAAACATGAACAAAGAACAAGGGCAACAAATAGAAAATAGTAACAAATATGGTAGATATTAATCCAATTACATCAATAATCATTTTGTTCATCAATGGTCTAAATCCACCAATAAAAGAGATTATCAGAATGGATCAAAAAACAAAAGCCAACTATCTTTTGTCTATAAGAAATGCACTTAAATATAAAGACACATATGGATTAAAATCAAAGGGTTGGGGAAAGATATATCTTACTAACACTAATCAAAAGTAAGTGGCAGTAGCTATATAATTTCATACAGAGCAGACTTCAGACCAAGGAAAGTTAACAGGAATAAAGAGGATCATTACATAATGATAAAAGGCCAATTTTCCAAGAAGCCATAAAAATACTTAAGATCTAACAAGAGAGCATCAAACTGTATAAGGGAAAAACTGATAGAACTACAAGGAAAATAGATGAATACACTATTATAGTCGGAGACTTCAACATTCCTTTATCAGAAATAGTACAGCAGGCAGAAAATCATTAAAGACATAACTGAACTCAATAACATCATCAATCACTTGGGTATCATGGACATCTAACATTGCTTTATCCAACAACAGCAGAACATACTTTTTTCTCAAGATAACATGGAACATTCACCAAGATGGGCCACATCCTGGGCCATGAAACACACCTGAACACATTTTTAGAAATAGAAATTATATAATGTCTACTATTATACCACAATGGAATTAAACTATAAACCAATAATAGCTAGAAAATCTCAAAACACTTGTAAATAATAATAGTAAATAACACATGGGGCAAAGAAGAAATCTCAAGAGAAATTAAAAATATTTTGAACTAAATTAAAATGAAAATACAACTTATCAAAATTAGTGGAGTACAGTGAAAGCAGAGCTTAGAGGAAAATGCATAGCATTGAAAGCAAACATTTCTAGAAAGGAAGAAAGATTGAAAATCAATCATCTAAACTTCCACCCAAGGAAACTAGAAAAAGAAGAGCAAATTAAATTCAAGTAAGCAGACAAAAATAAATTAGAAGAATCAGAACTGAAATCAATGAAACTGAACACAGGAAATCCATAGAGAAATTCAACAAAACCAAAAGTTGATTATTTGAAGTATCAGTAAAATCAATAAGTACCTATCCAGGTGAACTAAGACAAAAAGAGAGGACACATTAACTAATATAAGAAATGAAAACAGGTACATCATTGTACATGTCATGGATATCAAAAGGATAATAACTAAATACTATGAAAAACTCTATGCCTTCAAACCTGATAACCTAGATGAAATTGACTAAATCCTTGAAAGATGCGATCTGCCAAATTTCACACAAGGAAAATAGCCAACCTGAATAGACTTATATCCCTTAAAATACTGAATCAATAATTAATAGCATTTCAAAACAGCACCGACCCAGGTGGGTTTACTAGTGAATTCTTCCAAATATTTATGGAAGATATTATACCAATTCTCTATAGTCTCTTTCAGAAGACTGAAGTAGAGAGAATACTTCCTAACTCATTCTCAAAGGCCAGCATTACTCTAATATCCAAACCAGACAACGACATTACAAGAAAGAAACTGCAGATCAATATCCTTTGTGAACATAAATGCAAAATTCTTCAACAAAACATTAGCAAAATAAATCAAACATGTATTGATATGAAAAAAATTATACACCTAAACCAAGTGAGACTTATCCCAGATATGAAGGGTTGATTCAAAATTCACAAATCAATTAATGTATTTATCACATCAACAAACTAAAAAAGAAAAACATATGATCATATCAATAGATGTAGAGAAAGCATTTGACAAAATTCAACATTTTTCATCATTAAAATCTCTTGGGAAACTAGAAATATAAAAGACCTTCCACAACTTGATAAAGACTATCTACAAAGAAATTACATCTTAAATCATATTTAATGATAAGAAACTCAAAGTTTTCCCACTAAAACCAGGAACAAAACAAGCATGTCCTCTCCCACCACTATTTTTCAACATTCTATTGGAAGTCTTAGCAAATGCAATAAAACAAGAATAGGAAATAAAAGATATACAGATTAGGAAGGAAGAAATAAAACTGTCTTTGTTCACAGATGACATGATGCTCTATGTAGAATATCTGAAAGAATCACAAAAAGCCATCTGGAACTAATAATTGATTACACCAAATTTGTAGGATACAAGGTTAACATGCAAAAGTCAACTGTTCTCCTATACACCAGCAATGAATAAATGAAATTTGAAATTAAAAACATAATACAACTTATACCACACCCCAAAAATGAATACTGAGATATAAATCTAACAAAATATGTATAATATCTTTATGAGGAAAACTACAAAACTCTGTTTAAGAAAATTAAAGAACTAAATAAATGGAGAAACATTTCATGTTTATGGACAGGAAGACTCAACACTGTCAAGTAGTCAGTTCTTCCCAACTTGATCTATGAATTCAGTGCAATCCCAATGAAAATCCTAGCTAGTTATTTTGTGGATATTGATGAACTGAGTCTAAAGTTTATATGCAGTGGCAAAAGACCCAGGATAGCCAACACAATATTGTTGGAGAAGAACAAAGTTGGAGAACTGACACTACTCAACTTCAAGACTTACAATAAAACTACAGTAATTAAGACAGTGTAATATTGGGAAAAGAATAGACAAATAGATAAATAAAGCAAAATAGAGATTCCATAAATAGACCCACATAAATATAGCCAACTGATCTCTGACAAAGAAATAAAGGCAATACAATGGAGCAAAGATAGCCTTTTCAACAAATGGCATTGAAACACTGGCCATCACAGGCGAAAAAAGAAAAAAAGAAAAAAGAAAAGAATGTTAACACAGACCTTACACTCTTCACAAAAACTAACTCGAAAATAGATCACAGACCTAAATGTAAAATACAAACCTATTATACTCCTAAAGATAACATAAGAGAAAATCTAAATGACCTTGGGTTTGGCAATGACTTTTTAGATAAAACACGAAAGGCATGATCTATAAAGAAAAGAATTGCTACGTTAGACTTCATTAAAATTAAAAACTCCTGCTCTGCAGAAGACAATGTTAAGAGATTGAAAAGATAAGCCACAGACTGGGAGAACATGTTTGCAAAAGACACATCTGATAAAGGACTTTTATCCAAAGTATACAAAAACTCTTAAAACTCAACAATAAGAAACAATTGGATAAAAAATGGGCAAAGACCTTAACAGACACCTCATCAAAGATTTACAGATAGCAAATAAACATAGAAATACATTCTCCACATCATACGTCGTGAGGGAAATGCAAATTAAAACCACAATGAGATACCACTATACACCTATTAGAATGGCCAAAATCTGGAATACTGACAACACTAAATGCTGACAAGAATGTGAAGCAACAATAAATCTCATACATTGTTGGTTGAAATACAAAATTGTACAGTGATTTTGGAAGACAGTACAGCAATTTCTTACAAAATAAAAAATACTCTTACCATAAATTCCAGCAACAACACTCCTTGGTATTTCTCAGAAGTGTTTAGAACTTATGGCCACACAAAACCTGCATAAAGATGTTTGTAGCAGCTTTATTCATAATTATCAAAACTTGCGGGAACCAAGATGTCCTTTAACATCTGATGAATGGATATTAAACTATGGTATATCTAGACAATGGACTATTATTCAGTACTTTTAAAAAATGAGCTATAAAGTTATAAAAAGACATTGGAGGAAACTTAAATGCATATAACCAAGTGAAAGAAGGCAATCTAAAAAGACTACATACTGTATGATTCCAACTATATGATATTCTAGAAAAAAAAATTATGGAGATGATAAAATGATCAGTGGTTGCCAGGGGTTGGGGGAGAGAGGGATAAATAGGCATAGCACCAAGGATTTTTAAGGACCAGTGAAACTACTTTATACTGTATTATAATGGCAGCTACATGTCATTATAAATTTGTCCAAACCCATACAATGTACAACACCAAGAGCGAACCCTAGTATAATTATAGATTCTGGGTGATAATGAGGTGTCATTGTAGGTTTATCAGTTGTAACAAATGTACCACTGTTTTGTTTAATATTTGTTTAATAATGGGACAGCCTCTGCATATGTCAAGGCAGAGGGTATACAGGAAATCTCTCTACCTTCTCCCCAAATTTGCTGCAAATTTAAAGTGACCTAGAAGTAAAGTCTATTTTTGAAAAACAGAAAAAGAAAAAATCAAGAGAAACTATCAAACTGCTTTTCACAACAACTCTATCATTTTATGTTTCCACCAGCAATGTATAAATGATCTAGTTTCTCCACAGCCTCATCACTATTTGGCGTTGTTACTAGTTTTTATTATAACCATTATGATAGGTGTGTAGTGTTATCTAAATACGGTTTAATTTTCATTTCCCTATTTGCTAATGATGTTGAACTTCTTTTCATGTGTTTGTTTGTGATCTGCATTTCCTTATTAGTGATATACCTCTTCATACCTTTTGCTCATTTATAATTATATTGCTTTTTGTTTACTCTTGAGCTTTGAGATGTCTTTATATTCCTACATACTAATTCTTTGCTTGGATAACTAGTTTGCAAATATTTTTCTCTTAGTTTGTAGATCATCTTTTCATCCTCTTAACAAATTCTTTTGTAAAGCCAGTGTTGTTAATTTTGATGAAGTCAAAATGATTATTTCTTCTGGATTGAGCTTTTGGTGTCAAGTCTAAGACCTCTTTGCTTAGATCCTGAAGATCTTCCTCTATGGTTTTTTTTTTGTTTTGTTTTCTTACTGAAAGTTTTATAGTTTCACATTTTACACCTAAGTTCATGAACTATTGCAGTAATTTTCTTACAAGGTATAAGACATAGGGCAAGTTTCATTTTTTTGTTATGGATGTCCACTTGCTTCAGCACAGTTTTCTGAAAAGTCTATCCTTCCTCCATTGAATTGCTTTGGCAACTTTTTAAAAAATTATATTGTGAGTCTATTCCTGGGTTTTTATTATGTGTCGTTGAAGTACTAATCCCTCTACTAATACCTCACGGTCTTGGTTAAAGTAGCTATGGGAAATGTCTTGAGCTTTCCTGTGACGCGCGATCGGAACGAGGCAGGAACGTGGACATCGGGCTTCCGGTTTTCACCTTGAAGACACCTCTAACTGCAAAGATGGTCAATGCACCAAAAACCCGAAGGACTTTCTGTAAGAAATGTGGAAAGCATCAGCCTCACAAAGTGACCCAGTATAAGAAGGGCAAAAATTCCCTGTATGCCCAGGGAAAAAGGCGTTATGATCAGAAGCAGAGTGGCTATGGTGGGCAAACAAAGCCAATTTTCCGGAAGAAGGCTAAAACCACAAAAAAGATCGTGCTGAGTCTTGAATGTGTTGAGCCCAACTGCAGATCCAAGAGGATGCTGGCTATTAAGAGCTGCAAGATTTTGAACTCGGAGGAGATAAGAAGAGAAAGGGCCAAGTGATCCAGTTCTAAGCTTTGGGAATCTTTTGTTCTTCTATTTTTAAGAGGAAAATGTGGAAGCTGTAGAAAAATTGCCTGTATGAGAATAAATACAGTGATATTCTTAAAAAAAAGTTTTGAAACCGGGTATAGTGATTCCTCCAGATTTATTTTTTTTAATATGTTTACTATAGTTCCTTTGCGTTTCCATAAAATCTGTGCAATAATCCTTTTTCATATTAACAACACATCTTGATGGGATTTTGGTAGAGATTTTGTTAGACCTGTATATAAATTTGGGGAGAATTAGCATCTTTATTATGTTGAGTCTTCCCATCCATGAGCACAGTATGACTCTCCATTTATGTAGATCTTCTTTGACTCCTTTCCTCAGTATTTTGTAATTTTAGGCATGCAGATTCTGTACGTGTTTTTCCATTTATACCTAAGTACTTTATTTTATTTTGAGCAATTGTAAATTGATTTTGTTTCTACATGTTTATTGTTAGTATAAAGAATACTATATTGATTTTTGCATGATGATCTTCTATATTACAGTCATACTCAACTCATTTATTAGTTATAGATTTTTATAGTTTCCTTGGAGTTTTCTATGTAGACAATCATTTCATCTACAAGTAGGTCAGCTTTATTTATTCATTTCTAATCAATACACCTGTTATTTCCTTTCCTTGCCTCATTGTACTGACAATAACTTCCAGCAATTGTTAGATAAAGGTAGTGATAGTGGATTTTTTTGCCTTGCTCTTGATCTTAGGTGAAAAACACTCAGTCATTCACAGTTAAGGGTTTTATTAGTTGTAAGTTTTTGGTAGATGTTCTTCAAGTAGAAGAAGTTCCTTCCTCTACCCCATTCCTAGTTGGAAGAGTTGTTGTATGTTGTCAAATGTTATTTCATAATTAGTTGATAAGATCATGTGCTTTTTCTTCTTTAGCCTGCTGGTATAGTGCATTGCATTAATTGACATTTGAATGCTGAACCAGACTTACGTACCTGGAATAAATTCCAGTTGATCAGCCTCAGTAATTATTTTTATTCATTTCTAGATTAGATTTGCTAATATTTTATTGAGGATGTTTACATCTAAGTTCACCACATGTAGAATTTATGGTTGACATTCCTTTTTTTTCAGTACATAAAAAATGGCCTTCATAGTTTCAGATGAGAAATCTGATTCAATCAATTTGAGTTTTTGTCACTCTATACACCTATATAGGCATCCAAGAGATGAGATGGAAACCCCATCCAAAATTTAGATTTGGAGACTGATGGTGCCAAACATGCACCAAGGAGGTAAGAAAAGTTTTATTCCTCTCATAATGACATTTTCCAGAAAGAGCATAGCAGATTCCCAAGCAAATCCAGATATCACTTGAAGTAGCAGGAAAAGGAGACTGACTTAGATTTTATTGTGGTTAGGGGCATCAACTTAGGTACCAGTTCCTGCATGTAGTGGGGGAATGGAAACTCAGCCCCTCGTTGGAAACCCCCGCCTCTATAGACCTACATCACAGTTAAGAGAGGAAGGCAGAATGTCAACTACCCCCACCTTCCACCACACTGTTTCACCTTATCGATGGCAAAATGATGGAGACTCAGCTCTTCACCGGGCCCCACTCATGTGTTGGGGATTCAAAGAAACAGTGGGAAGCAGAATACTAACTAGCAATACCTGACACCCTAGATTGCCTTATTTCAAGCCGTTTCCTCGGTCAGAAATCTCTCTCCCTTTATATTCACCTGGACCGCTTTACTTATACCCACCAATAAGTCTTCTTTGAATTTTCAAGTTGAGAAAATTACTGTCTTGAGAGTCTCATGGCATTTGTAGCTTATGATGTAATTTTTTTCTCTTTGTATGTTTGTTCTTCCATAGACTATAAATTCCTCAAGAGTAGTTTCTCTAGCCATAGCCCATACTAAGTCCTCACTATTGAACTAAACTGAATGATTATAAACATTATATAAAGTTTGCTATTCTTTCTTTTTAAGTTGTATAAAATAAGTTTATGTAAATTAGAAAAACTAAGATGTGGGGTAAAAACAGGTGTTATTAATATAACCATTTCCCCTTAATTAGTTTATCTCTGAGTATGAACCAATTATCACCAAGTCAGGAGATTCTTCCCTGTCCCTTTCTCAGAAGAGGAAGTGCAGGACAATACAGTCTGGAGCAGATTATGAACATTATTTTAGAGCAGACTTGAGGGGAAATGAGGGAAGTGATGGGAATAAAAATCAAAGGAGGTATATTTTTTGGTGGCTGTCTCTAGTAATGGAAAGTTAAACATATTTTATAAATCTATAATAAAAAATCCGGTTTCAGTTAAAATGTTCTTATATTACTCCTCAAATTCACTCCTCTGCAACTATTTTTATTTCTAACCAAAAAAAGTCTTATGTGACTAAAACTTGAAATTGGTGTCAACCCATCAACAAAGTCAGATCATTACAATTCTTTTACAATGAGGAATTCATGCTGCTGCCAGTTTCTTGGATCTGAGATTCAAAGGCAGAAATATAAAACTGCTGCTGCACTTGACTGGATTACAAAATAAGCAGCACAGTTAGCCTGGATGTCAGAAACTTTAAAGTGCTGGAGGAAAAAAGGCATTCCTTCAGGGGTTGCTCCAGGAACTTAGTCTGGGATCTGCCGAGCATCAGCAACAGAAAGAACTTGTGCTTTGCTGTTCTAGGAAAATTATAGGGAAAGTCTCAAATCCCGACTTCCCTGCTTACCAGTGTGCAATTGATCATGATATTTAAATTCCCAGCCTTAGTGTCTTCCACAGGATTAGGAGGGTACTTTGCCAAATTGCTGATTTCCTATGCTTGCAGCTATTGATAGTATCTACAGAACATGACTTAAAGCATTCTTTAATCAAATTATTAGTGTTCATTTATGCATTATGAATATTTACCGCTTAGTAATGTACATTTTTATTTTGTGGGTTTGCTTTGTTTGTGTGAGAATATATATATTAACTTATAATATATATTACATATATGTTAACTTAGCTCTTTTTCTGAAATTGTGTATTTCTACGTCCGTTTGAAAACATGGTGGATAACATGGCCACAAAACATGATGACTTGGTTTGGTTAATTATAATATTGGTTTCTTATTTTCTCTGTCATTTACTGCTTCAGATAAATAAGGAAAAAAATAAAAGGTGTTTAATTTTTTAAGCACAGCAGCTTGCAGTGCCATTTGTAACAACAAATATACCTAAATCCCAATAGTAAATTTGAAATTAGGGTCTACACAAACTATCCTTTTAAATTTAATATGCCAACCATTTTAATTTCATGAGTAAATCAAGTACACAAGATATAATTTTTATACTTCAAATCTAACAAAATGACTAGATCTACAAAGGAAATTAAGATATATTACTTTTTTCCTATTTCAACCCAGTTCTTTAAAAACGTAATTTCTCCAAAAATTCAGAATTTCCACCTGTGCTGGTGGTTAAACTCTGAAGTGAGCCTTGTGTTTGGAGAGACTCCTCAGAAATGTGTTGTGTTGGTAAGTGTGGGCATTGGATTTCAGGGGACATCACAGACAGAGTTGGGAGGGTACTTTGCCACCTTGCTGAGTGCCTACACCTGCCACTAGTACCTATAGGGCATGACTTCAGCATTGTTTATCAAATTATTTGTGTTCATTTATGCATTATGAACACATATTGCTTAGTGACGTACATTTTTTGTTTTGTGGGTTAGCTTTGTTTGTGTGAGGGGTATAGTCTCTAAAAGTGATGCAGAAATAGGTGCTAAATATGCTTTCCTAACACTTCTCTTAAGTGCAATTATGTGGCAACTTAAAGGTATGTCGATATAGATGAATATATAAAATGCATACTTGAAACTTGTGCTCCTTGTACTGTATACAGAAGTAGAAACATATGGGTGCACCTGAAACTTATATAATGTTACAAACCAATGTTACCTCAATAAAAAATAAATTTAATAAACAAGGTACTTAAATGATAACTGAGGGTAGAATAATATAAAATAATAAACAGTGGTTACACAACTTACCATAGTTTGGGAAAGGTCTTTGTAAAGTTTAACCTGAGATCCATAGCATAAAGACTTTTTCAGACAGAAAGCTAGCAGCGAAGGCTAGCTTGGTGAGAAAGGAATGGACAAAGATGAGAAACTGAAAGAAGGCCACAGTGGCCAGAACATACATGGAAGAGAGAGTAGTAAGAAACAAATTTGAAAGGCGTGAAGGGGCCTGATTATGTACAGTCTGATAGGCCACAGTAAGGAATTTGTATTTGTAATTGGGTGACATCATACAAGTGGAATATATTGAAAAAATTTTCAAGGAGAATAATATTGTCTAATTCATAATCTAAAAAGATTACTCTGATGCTATGTTTAAAAAAGGATTTAAATGAGGGCAAGATTTAAAGATGAGACTGGTTAGCAGGAAAGATATAATTTAAGTAGTTTGGATTCAAATAGTCATAGTGTATGCAGCAACATGGATAGACCTAGAGATTATCATACTAAGTGAAGTAAGTCAGAGAGAGAAAGACTAATATCATGTGAATCACTTATATGTGGAATCTTAAAAAAATGATACAAATGAACTTATTTACAAAACAGAAACAGACTCACAGACTTCAAAAACAAACGTATGGTTACCAAATGGGAGGGATAAATTAGGAGTTTGGGATTAACATATACACACTACTGTATACAAAATAATCAACAATGACCTACTGTATAGCACAGGGAACTCTACTCAATATTCTATAATAACCTATATGGGAAAAAAATCTGAAAAAGAATGGATATATGTATATGTAAAACTGAATCACTTAGCTGTACACCAGAAACTAACACAACAGTGTAGATCAACTATATTCCAATATAAAATAAAAATTAAATATAAAAAATTAAAAAAAAATAGTCATAGTGTAGACAGAGAATAATGAATAAGCACAAGATATATTTAGAAGGCAGAAACAATAGGAGTGGCAGATTGATTGACTTGGGAGACTGAGGAAGACACTAAAGTTGCCAGCGTGAGCATCTTGGTGGGTGGTTTTAACAATTACTGAAGCAAGGAAATCCCAGAAGAGGATCAGCTTTCTTGAATGAAATCAAGAGTTCCTTTTGGAAAATATTATTTGATATATCTATGAAGCATCCATTTGAAAATGTCAAGCAGTCCAGTAACTATATGAGTCTAAAGGTCAGGGGAGAACTGTACAGCAACAAAGATATTATGACTTATTACCATCAACACAAACTGCAACCTCTGTTCTGCCCACTCCTTGTAGATAAGCGTTCAAAAGTCAAATCTGAAATGTATGAATTTTTCATGTGTTGATTGAGGAAAAGTCAGAAGGAATTATGAGTACCACTCCTCAAGATAATCACAATGGATTTCCTTCTGGCATTATGTTCTCAATAAGTTCTCAAATTAGAAGTCTGCTCTTAATATCTTAACGCTCTCTACACTAACAGTTGTATTCATAGAATGAAATAACTAATAGCAAATTCAAAGAAGGTACAACAACTCTGGTAGACATTTATATTTATCAGCTACATTGACTTTAGAGTAATATAAAGGCACATGTAATGCTAATTTAATATAAGCCTAATTCTTAGGTCAATATTTGACTACTGGATTTAGTCACCAGCTACCAGAGTGATATTATATATTTACAGGAAGGACATCCCTTATCACTAACCTATCTTGCCACATGACTAAGAGTGAGATCATGTTACATGAAACCATTATGTTTGAAACATCTGAGTCAGTAGTATCACTGTTTTGATAATTCTTACATCAGTCATCATTCTGCTTCCAGAACCCTATACAATGTCTGACACATAGTAGAACATCATTGTTGAATGAATCCATAAAGATGCCCTAAATTCATGAATAGCAAAATTTAGGAGATCTAAAATTAGCAAATTAACTAGGAAATTTGTATTGCTCTACATTTGCTTCTCCTGTTTTTTATTTTCTTTTTTTTTTCCTTTTTGTTCTCTCTTGAGCTGCATGAAAACTACTCTCCTAGTTTTGCTTTTGTTTCCGCAAAAGCCCACTTACTGCTTTCTGTAGGAATAATAGAAAAATTAGCCTCCACGTGTTTGTGCTTTTTTCCAGTTTTCTTCTTGTAATTGAGTTCTAGTTTCATACTGCTGTGGTTGGAAAAGTTGCTTGATAATGATTTCAATCTTAAATTTTTAAGACTTGTTTTGTGGCCTATCATATAATTTATCCTGGAGAATGTTCTATGTGAACTTGACAAGAATGTGTATTTTGCTGTTTTGTGATGGAGTGTTCTGTATATATGCTAAGTGAAATAAGCTAGACAGAGAAAGACAAATACCATGTGATTTCACTTATATGTGGAATCTAAAAAACAAAACAAATGAACAAACAAAAAACAAAATAGAAACAGACTCATAGAGACAGAGAACAAACTGGTGGTTGCCAGAGGGGAGAGAGGGTGGGGAATTAATGAAATAGGGGAAGGGGATTAAGAGGTACAAACTTCTAGTCACAAAATAAATGTCATGGGGATGTAATGTACAGCATAGGGAAGATAGTCGATAATATTATAATTACTTTTATGGTGACAGATGGTTACTATGCTCATTGTGGTAATCAATTCATAATGTATATAAATGTCAAATCACTATGTTGTACATAATATAATATATATAATATTATATATATTATATATATATAATATTGAAACTAATATAATATATACAATATTGTATGTCAACTATACTTCAAAAAAAATGAAAAGGAAAAAGAAATAGAAAAATTACTATGTGTCAGACATTGCTCTAATTACTTTAACTGTATTCTATGACTTCTTCTAGAGTCCTTGGAGGTAGTTGTCATGATTATCTACCTCTTACCAAGCACAAATCACATAGATAATAAATCTGTAGAGTTAGGATGGCAGTATCTCCTATTTCTTTTCTCTAGGATTCTACAGGGTTTCTATTTTTAACTTTAAGGTTTGTTTCTGAGGGGGTCACCCCTGTGTCTCCATAGCTTAATGGTCAGCTAATGTGTTTGGCAGATGTTGTGCTCAAAAATCTTGAACTTCCTCTCTCCGATGATCAATCTGTGTGTGGACTGGTGAGGGCATTCAAAGATCAGCCAATTCCCAAATCTTTTTTATACTCAATTCCCACTTGGCTGCCTCATGTGCCTTGTTTCCTAGACAGTCAGTTATGCACAGAGAGCTTATCTAACTAATCTATTTCTCCCAATAAATTCTAGCTGGTCCACCATTCACCCCAAACAGGACTGCAGGCTCAGGCTATCAAAGATGTTGTTCTCCTTCATTTGTTTCCTGCTGCATTTGCCATTTTCATCTACAAATCTTGTGTTTTCACATTCTGCACAAAATTGAGTTCACATCCTCTGTCAGTACAGCCACAAGTTTATGCAGACAGCCCCAAGCTGATAAATTAACATTTCTCACTAACTAAGAGTGGGAGTAGGTAAGGAATAGAGAAACAGGCAAAAAGGCTAAAGACTCCCATTTTTCTTACCTGAAACTGTAGCAATTTTTCAAGAACAAATGATTCTCAGTTTCTCTTCTGCCTTTGATCATTTTCCCAGTGTCCAGGCCTTTTGGGGAGTAATTCTGTGTAGTGTTCTGTGTGTGTGTACAGGATCAGCAACCTATTCACTCTGCATAGGTGGGAGTCCTACTTTGGTGTTTACTGTTTTTTAATACAGCTGAAATATCCACATAGCATCTTTATAGAAAGCACTCAGTGCATTTCCTCTCAAAATGAAAAGCCCTGTATTAGCATAGCATTTTTTTAAAAACCTCATTTCAAATGAGTAAAAATTATCCCAAGGGAAAATCACTGTGTGTTTTGATCAATTTAACAAAACACAAAACAGATTTGTCATGTTTAAACCATATTTTTAGTCATCTTTCTAGTCAGTGCTATTAAGTATAGCTACTAAGTTATTAGCTATCCTGACATTTTTCAATAGTTGTACAATATTATTCATTCTCTCAGACTATAGGATTTGAATAGAATAAATTCACTGTTATGAAAAAGGTCATATTTTGACAAATTCAAATTACATTCAACATCATTAATTTTAATTCCACTTTAATTTTAATTCTACTAATTCTGTATTTATGACCAAGTTAAGTCTATCCAGCTATAAAAATGGATTATCAACTTAACAAAGAGTATTTTTAATCAGAAGGGAAACATTTTACTCCATAAAAGAACAAATTATTTGAAGCCCATGAATACCATAGGGCAAATAATTGTATATAGTTCATATGCTAATTATAAATAATCTTTAATGATTCATTAAAGCTGGTTTTTAGGCGTCTTAATGGGCCACACTGTGTTGCCCCAACATATTACTCTTTTGATCTGAATATAAAAAGCTATTTTATTATGGACTATACCTACCAAAAAAAAGAATTATTAGATTTATTGTTAATATTTACATCACATCTATAATAAAGACAATCACTGAGTTTTCAAAACACTATGTCAACTCTAAGCAAAATGGTGTTCAAAATTAACTATCTAGCCTTTGAGGGTGTTTTGGTACACTTTCTCTATGTTCCCAGAGTATCTATGCATGTAACTCATAATTAATTATATCCAGTGAGTAACAGTGCCAAACACCTAGAAAGCATGCAATAATTATTGAAAGGGGGAGACCTTCAAAACGGTGGAGGAGTAAGACATGGAGATCACCTTCCTCCCACAAATACATCAGAAATACATCTACATGTGGAACAACTCCTACAGAACACCTACTGAATGCTGGCAGAAGACCTCAGAATTCCCAAAAGGCAAGAAAATCCCCATGTACCTGGGTAGGGCAAAAGAAAAAACAGAGACAAAAGAATAGGGATGGGCCCTGCACCTCTGGGAGGGAGCTGTGAAGGAAGAAAAGTTTCCACACACTAGGAAGCCCCTTCACCGGCAGAGACAAGGGGTGGCAGGGGGGAAGCTTCGGAGCCACGGAGGAGAGCACAGCAACAAGGGTGCAGAGGGCAAAGCAGAGAGATTTCCACACAGAGGATAGGTGCCGACCAGCACTCACCGGCCTGAGAGGCTTGTCTACTCACCCGCTGGGGTGGGTGGGGGCTGGGAGCTGAGGCTCAGGCTTCGGAGGGCAGATCCCAGGGAGACGACTGGGGTTGGCTGCATGAACACAGCCTGAAGGGGGCTAGTGCATCACAGCTAGCCGTGAGAGAGTCTGGGACAAAGTCTGGAGCTGCCGAAGAGGCAAGAGACCTTTGTCTCGGGGTGCGCGAGGAGAGGGGGTTCCTTCCCTGTGTGCCCACACAAGGCAGAGCACCACCTAAGTGAGCTCCAGCAATGGGTGTGAGCTGCAGCTATCAGATTGGACCCCAGAGACGGGCATGAAACACTAACACTGCTGCCTCTGCCACCAAGAATCCTGTGTGCAAGCATAGGTCACTACTCACACACTCCACCCCACCCCCACTCCTGGGAACCTGTGCAGCATGCCACTGCCAGGGTCCTGAGATCCAGGGACAACATCCCCAGAAGAACACACGGCACACCTCAGGCTGTTGTAATGTCACGCTGGCCTCTGCCACCACAGGCTCGCCCCGCATTCCAATTATGACTACGATACCCCTCCATCTCCCCAGCCTGAGTGAGCAAGACAGCCCTAATCAGCCGCTGCTTTAACCCCCTCCTGCCTGGGTGGGGAACAGATGCCTGAGGGCCTACACACAGAGGTGGGGTCAAAACCAAAGCTGAACCCCAGGAGTTGTGTGAACAAAGAAAAGAAAGAGAAATTACTCCCAGCACCATCAGGAGCAGTGGATTAAAAACCCACAATCAACTTGATAAACCCTGCATCTGTGGAATACCGAATAGACAGTGAATGTTCCCAAAATTGAGGCAGTGGACTTTGGGAGCAAATGTAGACTTGAGGTTTGCTTTCTGTGACTAATTTGTTTCTGATTTTTATGTTTATCTTAGTTTAGTTTTTAGTGCTTGTTTTCATAAGTGGAGTTGTTTATTGGTTAGGTTGCTCTCTTCTTTTTTTAATTTATTTTTAATTTATTTTTATTTTATAATATTTTTTTCTTCCTTTTCTTCTGAGACATGTGGCGGGAGAGTCTTCGTGCTCAGGCCAGGTGTCAGGTCTGAGCCTCTGAGGTGGGAGAGCCGAGTCTAGGACATTGGACCACAAGAGACCTCCTGACCCAACATAATATCAGTCAGCAAGAGCTCTCCCCAGAGATCTCCTTCTCAACAATAAGACCCAGTTCCACCCAACAGCCAGCAAGCTCCACTGCTGGAAGCTCCATGCCAAACAACTAGCCAGACAGGAACACAATCCAATCCATTAGAAGAGAGGCTGCCTAAAATCATATTAAGTTCACAGACACCCCAAAACACAACACCAAACATGGCCCTGCCCACCAGAAAGACAAGATCCAAACCCACCCATCAGAACACAGGCAGGAGTACTCTCCACCAGGAAGCCTAAAGAAGCCACTGATCCAACCTCAACCACTGGAGGCAGACACCAAAAACAATGGGAACTACAAACCGGCAGCCTGTGAAAAGGAGGCCCCAAACACAGTAAGTTAAACAAAATGCAAAGACACAGAGATATGTAGCAGATGAAGGAGCAAGATAAAAACCCTCCAGACTGAACAAATGAAGAGGAAATAGGCAGTCTACCTGAGAAAGAATTCAGAGTAATGATAGTAAAGATGAGCCAAAATCTTGGAAATAGAATGGAGAAAATACAAGAAACGTTTAACAAGGACCTACAAGAACTAAAGAGCAAACAAACAATGATGAACAACACAATAAATGAAAGTAAAAATTATCTAGAAGGAAACAATAGCAGAATAACTGAGTCAGAAGAACGGATAAGTGACCTGGAAGATAAAATAGTGGAAATAACTGCTGCAGAGCAGAATACAGAAAAAAGAATGAGAAGAATTGAGGAAAATCTCAGAGACTTTTGGGACAACATTAAACACACCAAGATTTGAATTATAGGGGTCCCAGAAGAAGAAGAGAAAAAGAAAGAGTCTGAGAAAATATTTGAAGAGATTATAGTTGAAAACTTCCTTAATATGGGAAAGGAGGTAGTCAATCAAGTCCAGGAAGAGAAGAGAGTCCCACACAGGAAAAACCCAAGGAGAAACATGTGAACACACATATTAATCAAACTATCAAAAAAAAAATACAAAGAAAAAACATTGAAAGCTGCAAGGGAAAAGCAACAAATAACATAGAAGGGAATCCCCATAAGTATAACAACTGATCTTTCAGCAGAAACTCTGCAAGCCAGAAGGGAGTGGCAGGACATATTTAAAGTGATAAAAGGTAAAAACCTACAACCAAAATTACTCTACTCAGCAAGGATCTCATTCAGATTCGATGCAGAAATTCAAAACTTTACAGACAAGCAAAAGTTAAGATAATTCAGCACCACCAAACCAGCTTTACAACAAATGCTAAAGGAACTCCTCTACACAGGAAACACAAGGGAAGGAAAACACCTACAAAAACAAACCCAAAATAATTAAGAAAATGGTAATAGGAACATACGTATTGATAATTTCCTTAAATGTAAATGGATTAAATACTCCAACCAAAAGACACAGACTGGTTGAATGGATACAAATACAAGACCCATATTTATGCTGTCTACAAGAGACCTACTTCAGACTTAGGGACACATATAGACTGAAAGTGAAGGGATGGAAAAAGATATTCCATGCAAATGAAAATCAAAAGAAAACTGGGGTAGCAATTCTCATACCAGACAAAATAGACTTTAAAATAAAGACTATTACAAGACACAAAGAAGGACACTACATAATGATCAAGGGAGCAATCCAAGAAGAAGATATAACAATTGTAAATATTTATGCACCCAACATAGGAGCACCTCAATACATAAGGCAAATGCTAACAACCATAAAAGGGGAAATCGACAGCAACACAATGATAGTAGGGGATTTTAACATCCCACTTTCACCAATGGACAGATCATCCAAAATGAAAGTAAATAAGGAGACACAAGGTTTAAATGACACATTAGACAAGATGGACTTAATTGATATTTATAGGACATTCCCTCCAAAAACAACAAAAAACACTTTCTTCTCAAGAGCTCATAGAACATTCTCCAGGATAGATCATATCTTGGGTCACAAATCAAGCCTTGATAAATGTAAGAAAATTGAAATCATATCAGGTATCTTTTCTGACCACAACACAATGAGACTAGGTTACAGGAAAAAACTGTAAAAAATACAAACACATGGGGGTTAAACAATACACTACTTAATAACAAGGAGATCACTGAAGAAATCAAAGAGGAAATCAAAAAATACCTAGAAACAAATGACAATGAAAATATGATGACAAACACCTATGGGATGCAGCAAAAACAGTTCTAAGAAGGAAGATTATAGCTATACAATCCTACCTCAAGAAACAAGAAACATCTCAAATAAACAACCTAACCTTACACCTGAAGCAATTAGAGAAAGAAGAACAAAAAAACGCCAAAGATAGCAGAAGGAAAGAAATGATAAAGATCAGATCAGAAATAAATGAAAAAGAAATGAAGGAAACAATAGCAAAGATCAATAAAACTAAAAGCTGGTTCTTTGAGAAGATAAACAAAATTGTTACCCATTAGCTAGACTCATCAAGAAAAAAAGGGAGAAGACTCAAATCAACAGAATTAGAAATGAAAAAGGAGAATTAACAACTGACACGGCAGAAATACAAAGGATCATGAGAGATTACGACAACCAACTACATGCCAAAAAAATGCACAACCTGGAAGAAAGGGACAAATTCTTAGAAAAGTACAACCTTCCGAGACTGAACCAGGAAGAAATAAATATTTTGAGCAGACCAATCACAAGCACTGAAATTCAAACTGTGATTAAAAATCTTCCAACAAACAAAAGCCCAGGACCAGATGTCTTCACAGGTGAATTCTATCAAACATTTAGAGAAGAGCTAACACCTACACTTCTCAAACTCTTCCAAAAGATAGCAGAGGGACGAACACTCCCAAACTCATTCTACGAGGCCACCATCACCCTGATACGAACACCAGACAAATATGTCACAAAAAAAAGAAAATTACAGGCCAATATCATTGATGAACATAGACGCAAAAATCCTCAACACAATACTAGCAAACCGAATCCAGCAGCACATTAAAAGGATCATACACAATGATCAAGTGGGGATTATGCCAGGAATGCAAGGTTTCTTCAATATACACAAATCAATCAATTTGATACACCCTATTAACAAATTGAAGGAGAAAAAGCATATGATCATCTCAATAGATGCAGAAAAATCTTTTGACAAAGTTCAACACCCATTTATGATAAAAACTCTCCAGAAAGTAGTCATAGAGGAAACCTACCTCAACATAATAAAGGCCATATATGACAAACCTACAGCCAACATTGTTCTCAATGGTGAAAAATTGAAACTATATCCTCTAAGATCAGGAACAAGACAAGGTTGCCCACTCTCACTACTATTATTCAACATAGTTTTGGAAGTGTTAGCCACAGCAATCAGAGAAGAAAAAGAAGTAAAAGGAATCCAAATTGAAAAAGAAGTAAAACTGTCACTCTTTGCAAATGATATGATACTATATAGAGAGAATCCTAAAGATGTTACCAGAAAACTACTAGAGCTAATCAATTAATTTGGTAAAGTAGCAGGATACAAAATTAATGCACAGAAATCTCTTGCATTTTTATACACTACCAATGAAAAATATGAAAGAGAAATTAAGGAAACACTCCCATTTACCATTGCAACAAAAAGAAGAAAATGCCTAGGAATAAATCTACCTAAGGAGGTAAAAGACCTGTACTCAGAAAACTATAAGACACTGGTGAAAGAAATTAAAGATGAAACAAACAGATGGAGAGATATACCATGTTCTTGGATTGGAAGAATCAACATTGTGAAAATGACTACACTACTCAAAGCAATCTACAGATTCAATGCAATCCCTATCAAACTACCAATGGCATTTTTCACAGAACTAGAACAAAAAAATTCACAATTTGTATGGAAACACAAAAGACCCCAAATAGCCAGATCAATCTTGAGAAAGAAAAACAGAGCTGGAGGAATCAGGCTCCCTGATTTCAGACTATACTACAAAGCTACAGTAATCAAGACAGGGTGGTACTGGCACAAAAACAGAAAGATACCTCAATGGAACACAATAGAAAACCGAGAGATAAAGCCACACATATATGGTCACCTTATCTTTGATAAAGGAGGCAAGAATATACAATGGAGAAAAGACAGCTTCCTCAATAAGTGGTGCTGGGAAAACTGGACAGCTACATGTAAAAGAATGAAATTAGAACACTTCCTAACCATCATACACAAAAATAAACTCAAAATGGATTAAAGACCTGAATGTAAGGCCAGACACTATAAAACTCTTAGAGGAAAACATAGGCAGAACACTCTATGACATAAATCACAGCAAGATCCTTTTTGACCCACATCCTAGAGAAATGGAAATAAAAACAAAAATAAACAAATGGGACCTAATGAAACTTAAAAGCTTTTGCCCAGCAAAGGAAAACATAAAAAAGACGAAAAGAAAACCCTCAGAATGGGAGAAAATATTTGCAAATGATGCAACTGACGAAGGATTAATTTCCAAAATATGCAAGCAGCTCATACAGCTCAATATCAAAGAAACAAACAACCCAATCGAAAAATGGGCAAGAGACCTAAATAGACAGTGCTCAAAAGAAGATATACAGATTTCCAACAAACATATGAAAGGATGCTCAACATCACTAGTGGTTAGAGAAATACAAATCAAAACCACAATGAGGTGCCATCTCACACCAGTCAGAATGGGTATCATCAGAAAATCTGCAAACATCAAATGTTGGAGAGGGTGTGGAGAAAAGGGAACCCTCTTGCACTGTTGGTGGGAATGGAAATTGATACAGCCACTATGGAGAACAGTATGGAGGTTCCTAAAAAACTAAAAATAGAACTACCATATGACCCAGCAATCCCACTACTGGACATATACCCTGAGAAAACCATAGTTCAAAAAGAGACATTTACCACAGTGTTCATTGCAGCTCTATTTACAATAGCCAGGACATGGAGCACCCTAAGTGTCCATTGACAGATGAATGGATAAAGAAGATGTGGCACATATATACAATGGAATATTACTCAGCAGTAAAAAGAAAGGAAATTGAGTTATCTGTAGTGAGGTGGATGGACCTAGAGTCTGTCATACAGAGTGAAGTAAGTCAGAAAGAGAAAAACAAATACAGTATGCTAACATATATGGAATCTAAGGGAAAAAAAAAAAAAGTCATGAAGAACCTAGTGGCAAGACGGGAATAAAGACACAGACCTACTAGAGAATGGACTTGAGGATATGGGGAGGGGGAAGGGTAAGATGTGACAAAGTGAGAGAGTGGCATGGACATATATACACTACCAAATGTAAAATAGATAACTAGTGGAAAGCAGCCGCATAGCACAGGGAGATCAGCTCGGTGCTTTGTGACCACCTAGAGGGGTGGGATAGGGAGGGTGGGAGGGAGACGCAAGAGGTAGGGCATATGGGGATATATGTATACATATAGCTGATTCACTTTTTTATACAGCAGAAACTAACACACCATTGTAAAGCAATTATACTCCAATAAAGTTGTTAATAAAATTATTGAATGAATGAATAAAACTCTTTGAACTTTTTTTCTTCATCTTCAAAATAGCTATAATATCAATCTGAATATTCTGTGTGGTTACTCTTGAGTAGTTGGAAGTAAGAAATTTAATGTGTCATGCTCACTGTAAACTACGCTCTGGACTGGGTATAAATTCTCATTATATCTTCATAATAATCCTATGAAACATCCATTATTACCTCTTTTATATACTAAAAGTTTAAATATTCACCATAGACATAGAGCTAATGCATACCAAAGCCAGATATTCTACTCATTTGTTATACTCAAATGCCTGTGAACTTTGTATAATGCTTCCACTCTGGAAAATTCCATGACAAATCACTTAGAAAAGTCAAACACTATATAAATTTACTATTACTTGACAAAAATCATGAAATCCTAAGAAACCTATGAAGATTTACCCAAAATAAGTCTGCTGTACAATTATTATTTCCTCCTTTGATAGTTTTTCACTAGCTTGACAAAATATTTGGATACTTGAATAAAGTATTTATATACATTAATGAGATGTTTTTTAAAATGTGAGTTGGGTAATATTATTAGGTGAGTTCATAAATGCCTTTGTAACCATAAATAATGTTGAATAAGACATTGATTTCAACCTTGTGATAAATCTCCAGTGGACCATTACAAATTTGTGGCCTTGTCCTCACCTGTCAAAATATCATTTTTATCTTATGCATTAGATGAAACATAAGAGTATACTCATCATAATTTCAAAAGATAACAAAGTAGGTAGAGAGCAAATAATATAGGGACAAAACCAAGATTTGATACGACAGTGAGGAACGAAATTCCTAGGCTAATATGAAGACACTAAAATGTACACTTATGCTTTTAGCTCAAAAATAACCAACATAAGTTTGTGGAGGAAGAAAAAATTCTTGGCATGAGTTAATGTGAAAATATCTGTGACTGTAAATTTCTTAATGAGCTAGAGGTGTCAGCTGGCCAATCTTAGGAGTTTAAATAAAGGGGTAATCTCCCTATGGTGAAACAAAGCAGGCCAACTTTACTCTGCTACACAAACTAAACTTGGAATATTATGTACAATTCAACATCATTTAAATATTGATAAGCCAGACTAAATTAAAAGGAAGAAGAAGAAATGTGAAATGAGGTTAGTAAGAGATCTGAAAACATCTCAAATGGGAGTTAGGTGTAGAAACTTTCATGTAGCTCAGAAAAAAGTTAAGATAAAAGAGGAGGCATGCAAGTTACTTTACAAATATCCAAAGGATTTTCTTATGAAAGATAGATTAGTCTTACTCTATTGCGGATCTGAAGAGCAGAACTAGAAACAGAAGTGGAAACATGAGAAGCAGATTTTGAACTAATCTAAGAAGAAGAAGAGGCAAGTTAGAGCTGGAAAAGAACAGAATGTGTTGCCTTTAGAGACAGGGACCTCTTGTCATATCTCAGCAGAAAGAATGTGTGTGGAAGGTAAGGAGGAGTTGGAATTACTAAGCATATTTCATTGGATTATAAAAAATGGTCAATAGCAATAATGGCAATGATAATGAGTTATCCCTTACTGTATTTAGTACTACTCTGGTCTTCTATTTTTTTAAATCCTTGCAAACGATGTCCATAAATATATAATCAGAGATATGTGAAGAGCATGTTCAAGTCTTTTATGTCATGAAAACCTTCTCTCCCAGATCTTTTATTTAACTCTTGATATCACTCTGTCATTTTCCTTCTCTTCTGGGTCAAGCTTCTTGAAAGTAGTTTAATCTCACTGACTCGAGACACCTTCCATTCACTCCTCATCCCCTTGAATTCTGGCTTCTCTCTCATCACTACATTGAAACTACTCAAACAAAAATCACTCTAATTTCTATACGAATGCATTTCAGTTCTTGTCTCATTGGACCAATCTATTGACTTTGGAAGTGCTAAGCACTCATTCCTAAAATGCTTTACTGCCTTGGAATCTCTGAGACTAAAGATAACCCTTGCCATCCAAACTCCTTGGCTAAACTGAAGAACCAAATAGATTCAGATGGTGAAGAATCCTTTTTTTCTGATTTTATCTGTACTCCTCTGACTCCTCGTCCTTCACTTTTTCATGCTTTCATCCACCTCTTTCTATTTCCTATTTTCCAGGGTTTTTTTTCCCTTACTCTACTGTTACTTTCATGACTTCGCCTGCTTTTGTTGTTTCAAACATCACCTACAAAATAGTAACTCCCCAAACTATAATCCTAGTATTGCCTTTCCACTGAGCTCCTATCTTATGTGTACTGCTCACTGCTCACTTGACCGGTGGGACATCCCCAGGAACTTCAAACTCAGCTTGTCCAAAATTGAACACTTAACTCTCTCCTCCAAATTTTGTGTTCACTTCTTAATCATGGGTCTCATCATCAACCTAGTCATCCGACCATAAAACTGATTGTCATTGTCATTCTAGATCCCCCTCTTTTCCTCACATCCAACAAATGACTGAAATTTGCTCAATATAAGCAAGTTCTAGTTAAGCCTCACATTGATGATTACAGGGAGGCTGTTTCTCACTCCCATCCTGACCTTCCTGTGAATCCAGCCTTAATCTTCCCCGAGTTAAATGTCATGCCACAGATTAAAATACTTTAATTTTTCTCTCATGTGGAAAACCAATGTCAGGAGTAAAGCTAGCAAAGTTAGATGTCTACTTGGGTCAGATAAAAATAAAGCTAGACGAGTGTAAATGTATATGTAAACTTTGTGTGAGGAGTGGCCACAATGGCACAACAGAGAATGCGTCCCCTGAGTAGAAGTCTTCTCACCTCCAGGGGCTTACTGCCATGAGAAAATGAAGAATTGGTCCTGCCATAAAAGTATTGGCAAAAGAAGTCAAATATCTGACTTTAATATAAAATCTCTAATTTTAATATTGATTCAGTGTGGACCAAATATAGAGACTATCTATAGAATTTGGTTGACACTTGATCTGCAGAATCTGCTTCCTGTTCTGTTCAATCTCCTTATCTCTGCATACAACATCTTTTATATCCTAACTTCTTTTAACTTGAGGCCCTATCTTCCAGGTCAGCCTCTGGCAATAACCAATTTCTTTAATTTCTTTATACATACTGTGCTGGTTTATGTCTTTGAAACTCTGCTCATGGTGCCTGCACTGCCTAGAAACCTTAACCAACACTTGGATAACTCCATACATCCTATCAAAACAAAATGTATCTTTTATAGCCACAGAAAGTTACCCAAAGTCCTCAAATTGGAACAAGTCCTTTCCTCTGTTTCCTATGTCACATTGTGCTCACTTCTAGTACAGAACTATAATATGATTTTCAATGTGTGTTTACCTGAATATCTGTCTCACAGGATGGTGATCTCCTTGAAGATAAGAATCAGTTTTTAGTCATGTTACTTTTCCATCACCTGAAAAAATAATAATAATAATAAGGTAAAGGGTAGGGATGTAATAAATATTTGTCAAACTCTTGAGCTGACTCTCAGATCTTTGATCTGTCCAAATTCCAACTGTTTTTCATAGTTTTTATAGAAATTAAGTTCCAGTATCTCATACTTGCCTTTTCTTTGCTTTTTCTTCAGCAAACGACAGCATTGATTCACCAATTGCCCCCCCCCACCACCACTTAGTATCTCCTTTCTCTCATCTCTTATCTCTGCCTTCCCTCTTGCCTACATTTATTTTTTTGGTTTTTGATTTCTGGTTATGATTTTTCACATGGAATAATTTTCCCCCTGCTTCTCTGAAGAGTTACCTGCTTCTTCATCATTAAGTGACTCCCCAAGGTTCAGTTCTTATGGCGAGTTTTCTTTGAATCGTCTCTGCGCATATTTAAAAGCTAATGTTTATGCTGCTGTCTGGTTTTTTTTTTTCTTTTTTTCTTTTTACCAAAAGTCCATTTATTGTTTTTATCCAACTTAATACTGAGTAATGAGATTTTACCCATACAGTTCATCAGACCTCAGCTGGTAAGATTTCTTTCTTTATTTCAGAAGTCTGGACAGTTGCAATTGCTCTTCCTGTCCCACTCCACCTCTATCTTAAGAGGGGAAGATAAAATAAGTTTCATCTGTTAAGGTTAAGGTCAGTGGAGTAACTTCTTCCAAAGATGGGTACAGCCTTACTCATTCTTTTATGACCCAGATGAATGATAGCGTTGGAATACAATTACAATATTTCTTATGTGGGACACTAAGAGGTAGGTTTTCACCATTTTCTTTTTCTTTTTATAATTTTGAATTTTATTTTATTTATTTTTTTATACAGCAGGTTCTTATTAGTCATCAATTTTATACACATCAGTGTATACATGTCAAACCCAATCGTCCAATGCAGCACACCACCATCCCCACCCCCCGGCAGTTTTCCCCCCTTGGTATCCATACGTTTGTTCTCTATATCTGTGTCTCAACTTCTGCCCTGCAAAGCAGTTCATCTGTACCATTTTTCTAGGTTCCACACACAGTTGTTAATATACGATATTTGTTTTTCTCTTTCTGACTTACTTCACTCTGTATGACAGTCTCTAGATCCACCCACGTCTCAACACATGATTCAATTTCGTTCCTTTTTATGGCTGAGTAATATTCCATTGTATATATGTACCAAAACTTCTTTATCCATTCGCCTGACAATGGGCATTTAGGTTGCTTCCATGACCTGGCTATTATAAATAGTGCTGCAATGAACATTGGGGTGCATGTGTCTTTTTGAATTATGGTTTTCTCTGGGTATATGCCCAGTAGTGGGATTGCTGGATCATATGGTAATTCTATTTTTAGTTTTTAAGGAATGTCCATACTGTTCTCCATAGTGGCTGTATCAATTTACATTCCCACCAACAGTACAAGAGGGTTCCCTTTTCTCCACACCCTCTCCAGCATTTGTTGTTTGTAGATTTTCTGATGATGCCCATTCTAACTGGAGTGAGGTGATACCTCATTGTAGTTTTGATTTGCATTTCTCTAATAATTAGTGATGTTGAGCAGCTTTTCATGTGCTTCTTGGCCATCTGTATGTCTTCTTTGCAGAAATGTCTATTTAGCTCTTTTGCCCATTTTTGGATTGGGTTGTTTGTTTCTTTAATATTGAGCTGCATGAGCTGTTTATATATATTGGAGATTAATCCTTTGTCTGTTGATTCATTTGCAAATATTTTCTCCCATTCTGAGGGTTGTCTTTTCGTCTTGTTTATGTTTACCTTTGCTGTGCAAAAGCTTTTAAGTTTCATTAGGTCCCATTTGTTTATTTTTGTTTTTAATTCCATTACTCTAGGACTGGATCAAAAAAGATCTTGCTGTCATTTATGTCATAGAGTGTTCTGCCTATGTTTTCCTCTAAGAGTTTTACAGTGTCCAGTCTTACATTTAGGTCTTGAATCCATTTTGAGTTTATTTTTGTGTACGGTGTTAGGAAGTGTTCTAATTTCATTCTTTTACATGTAGCTGTCCGGTTTTCCCAGCACCACTTATTTAAGAGACTGTCTTTTCTCCATTGTATATCCTTGCCTCCTTTGTCATAGATTAGTTGACCATAGGTGCGTGGGTTTATCTCTGGGCTTTCTATCTTGTTCCATTGATCTATGTTTCTGTTTTTGTGCCAGTACCATATTGTCTTGACTACTGTAGCTTTGTACTATAGTCTGAAGTCAGGGAGTCTGATTCCTCCAGGTCCGTTTTTCTCCCTCAAGACTGCTTTGGCTATTCGGGGTCTTTTGTGTCTCCATACAAATTTTAAGATTTTTGGTTCTAGTTCCATAAAAAATGCCATTGGTAATTTGATAGGGATTGCTTAGACTCTCTAGATTGCTTTGGGTAGTATAGTCATTTTCACAAGGTTGATTCTTCCAATCCAAGAACATGGTATATCTCTCCATCTGTTGGTATCATCTTGAATTTCTTTCATCAGTGTCTTATAGTTTTCTGCATACAGGTCTTTTGTCTCCCTAGGTAGGTTTATTCCTAGGTATTTTATTCTTTTTGTTGCAATGGTAAATGGGAGTGTATCCTTAATTTCTCTTTCAGATTTTTCATCATTAGTGTATAGGAATGCAAGAGATTTCTGTGCATTAATTTTGTATCCTGCAACGTTACCAAATTCATTGATTAGCTCTAGTAGTTTTCTGGTGGCATTTTTAGGATTCTCTATGTATAGTATTACATCATCTGCAAACAGTGACAGATTTACTTCTTCTTTTTCAATCTGTATTCCTTTTATTTCTTTTTCTTCTCTGATTACCGTGGCTAGGACTTCGAAAACTATGTTGAATAATAGTGGTGAGAGTGCACATCCTTGTCTTGTTCCTGGTCTTAGAGGAAATGCTTTCAGTTTTTCACCATTGAGATTGATGTTTGCTGTGGGTTTGTCGTATATGGCCGTTATTATGTTGAGGTAGATTAACTCTATGCCCACTTTCTGGAGAATTTTTATCATAAATCGGTGTTGAATTTTGTCAAAAGCTTTTTCTGCATCTATTGAGATGATCATATGGGTTTTATTCTTCAATTTGTTAATACGGTGTATCACATTGATTGATTTGCGTATATTGAAGAATCCTTGCATCCCTGTGATAAATCCCACTTGATCATGGTGTATGATCCTTTTAATGTGTTGTTGGATTCTGTTTGTTAGTATTTTGTTGAGGATTTTTGCATCTATATTCATCAGTGATATTGGTCTGTAATTTTCTTTTTTTGTAGTATCTTTGTCTGGTTTTGGTATCAGGGTAATGGTGGCCTCATAGAATGAGTTTGGGAGTGTTCCTTCCTCTGCAACTTTTGGAGGAGTTTGAGAAGGATGGATGTTAGCTCTTCTCTCAATGTTTGATAGAATTCACCTGTGAAGCCATCTGGTTCTGGACTTTAGTTTGTTGGAAGATTTTTAATCACAGTTTCAATTTCATTACTTGTGATTGGTCTGTTCATATTTTCTATTTCTTCCTGGTTCAGTCTTGGAATGTTATACCTTTCTAAAACTTTGTCCATTTCTTCCAGGTTGTCCATTTTATTGGCATAGAGTTACTTGTAGTAGTCTCTTAGGATGCTTTGTATTTCTGTGGTGTCTGTTGTAACGTCTCCTTTTTCATTTCTAATTTTATTGATTTAAGTACTCTCCCTCTTTTTCTTGATGAGTCTGGCTAATGGTTGATCAATTTTGTTTATCTTCTCAAAGAAGTAGCTTTTAGTTTTATTGATCTTTGCTATTGTTTTCTTTGTTTCTATTTCATTTATTTCTGCTCTGATATTGATGATTTATTTCCTTCTGCTGAATTCGGGTTTTGTTTGTTCTTCTTTCTCTAGTCCCTTTAGGGGTGAGGTTAGATTGTTTATTTGAGATTTTTCTTGTTTCTTGAGGTAGGCTTGTATAGCTATAAACGTTCCCTCTTAGAACTGCTTTTGCTGCTTCACATAGGTTTTGCATCATCGTGTTTCCATTGCCATTTTTCACTAGGTATTTTTTGACTTCCTCTTTGATTTCTTCAGTGATCTCTTGATTATTTAGTAACGTATTGTTTAGCCTCCACGTGTTTGTGTTTTTTACGTTTTTTTCCCTGTAATTCATTTCTAATCTCATAGCGTTGTGGTCAGAAAAGATGCTTGATATGATTTGAATTTTCTTAAATTTACTGAGGCTTGATTTGTGACCCAAGATGTAATCTATCCTGGAGAATGTTTTGCACGCACTTGAGAAGAAAGTGTAATCTGCTGTTTTTGGATGGAATGTCCTATAAATATCAATTAAATCTATCTAGTCTATTGTGTCATTTAAAGCTTCTGTTTCCTTATTTATTTTCATTTTGGATGATCTGTCCATTGGTGTAAGTGAGGTGTTAAACTCCCCCACTATTACTGTATTACTGTTGATTTCCTCTTTTATAGCTGTTAGCAGTTGCCTTATGTATTGAGGTGCTCCTATGTTGGGTGCATATATGTTTATAATTGTTATATCTTCTTCTTGGATTGATCCCTTGATCATTGTGTAGTGTCCTTCCTTGTCTCTTGTAACATTCTTTATTTTAAACTCTATTTTATCTGATATGAGTATAGCTACTCCAGCTTTCTTTTGATTTCCATTTGCATGGAATATCTTTTTCCATCCCCTCACTTTCAGTCTGTATGTGTTCCTAGGTCTGAAGTGGGTCTCTTGTAGACAGCATATATATGGGTCTTGTTTTTGTATCCATTCAGCAAGCCTGTGTCTTTTGGTTGGATCATTTAATACATTCACGTTTAAGGTAATTATTGATATGTATGTTCCTGTGACCATTTTCTTAATTGTTTTGGGTTTGTTTTTGTAGGTCCTTTTCTTCTCTTGTGTTTCCCACTTAGAGAAGTTCCTTTAGCATTTGTTGTAGAGCTGGTTTGGTGGTGCTGGATTCTCTTAGCTTTTGCTTGTCTGTCAAGCTTTTGATTTCTCCTTCGAATCTGAATGAGATCCTTGCTGGGTAGAGAAATCTTGGTTGTAGGTTCTTCCCTTTCATCACTTTAAGTATATCATGCCACTCCCTTCTGGCTTGTAGAGTTTCTGCTGAGAAATCAGCTGTTAACCTTATGGGAGTTCCCATGTATGTTATTTGTCATTTTTCCCTTGCTGCTTTCAATAATTTTTCTTTGTCTTTAATTTTTGCCAATTTGATTACTATGTGTCTTGGCGTGTTTCTCCTTGGGTTTATCCTGTATGGGACTCACTGCACTTCCTGGACTTGAGTGACTCTATCCTTTCCCATGTTAGGGAAGTTTTCGACTATAATCTCTTCAAATATTTTCTCTGGTCCTTTCTCTGTCTCTTCTCCTTCTGGGACCCCTATAATGCAAATGTTCTTGCGTTTAATGTTGTTCCAGAGGTCTCTTAGGTTGTCTTCATTTCTTTTCATTCTTTTTTCTTTATTCTGTTCCGCAGCAGTGAATTCCACCATTTTGTCTTCGAGGTCACTTATCCGTTCTTCTGCCTCAGTTATTCTGCTATTGATTCCTTCTAGTGTAGTTTTTATTTCAGTTATTGAATTGTTCATCTCTGTTTGTTTGTTGTTTAATTCTTCTAGGTCTTTGTTAAACATTTCTCGCATCTTCTTGATCTTTGCCTCCATTCTTTTTCCGAGGTACTGGATCATCTTCACTATCATTATTCTGAATTCTTTTTCTGGAAGGTTGCCTATCTCCCTTTCATTTAGTTGTTTCTCTGGGGTTTTATCTTGTTCCTTCATCTGGCCCATAGCCCTCTGCTCTTTCATCTTGTCTATCTTTCTGTGAATGTGGTTTTTGTTCCACAGGGTGCAGGATTGTAGTTCTTCTTGCTTCTTCTGTCTGCCCTCTGGTGGATGAGGCTATCTAAGAGGCTTGTGCATGCTTCCTGATGGGAGGGACTGGTGGTGGGTATAGCTGATTGTTGCTCTGGTGGGCAGAGCTCAGTAAAACTTTAATCTGCTTGTCTGCTGATGGGTGTGGCTGGGTTCCCTCCCTATTGGTTGTTTGGTCTGAGGTGACCCAACACTGGAGCCTACCAGGGCTCTTTGGTGGGGCTAATGGTGGACTCTGGGAGGGTTCACACCAAGTAGTACTTCCCAGAATTTTTGCTGCCAGTGTCCTTTTCCTCATGGTGGGAGACAGCCACACCCCACCTCTGCAGGAGACCCTCCAACACTAGCAGGTAAGTCTGGTTCAGTCTCCTATGGGGTCACTGCTCCTTCCCCTGGGTCCCGATGCACACACTACTTTGTGTGTGCCCTCCAAGAGTGGAGTCTCTGTTTCCCCCAGTCTTGTCAAAGTCCTGCAATCCAATCCTGCCAGCCTTCAAAGTCTGATTCTCTAGGAATTCCTCCTCCCGTTGCCAGACCCCCAGGTTGGGAAGCCTGATGTGGGGCTCAGAACCTTCACTCCAGTGGGTTGACTTCTGTGGTCTAAGTGTTCTCCAGTCTATGAGTCACCCACCCAACAGTTATGGGATTTGATTTTACTGTGATTGCACCCTCCTACCGTCTCATTGTGGCTTCTCCTTTGTTTTTGGATGTGGGGTATCTTTTTTGGTGAGTTCCAGTGTCTTCCTGTTGATGATTGTCCAGCAGCTAGTTGTGATTCTGGTGTTCTCGCCTGCTGTCTGTTTTGACTTCCCCAGAGCTTCTGCTCTGTGTGCATGTGCTCAATACCAAATGTAGCTTGTATGATAATGGGAATAATAAGCCTAACATTTAATGATAGCATATAGGATGTAACTAGCCCATAGTAAATACTAAAAAAGACATTATTTACTTGCACTTTCCGGAAGGAAGAAACACACATATTGTAGATTTGTGAAGCCCAGTCATGCTTTGATTGTTACTATATGTCTTTGTTGTTTTAACTTACCTACGTATTGAAAAGCTATCAGAATCACTTTCTGACCTTCTTCTCACCAGTTTTATTTTTACTGTATCATTACAATTATTGTTCCTAAAGTAGTTCAACCAAATTGCAAGATAATGTGTGCACTGAATATTGCATCTACTTGTTCCAGTATGTTTCAAAGCTGTTTTGGTAAGTCAGTTGAATAGAAGGGAATGATTCAGATAACTTAGTTTTTTTCTACTGTTTTCAAGGTACTATTCTCTGTATTCTTACTTAATTGCATATTGAAGCTGAAAATTTGACATTAACTCATTTTACACATGAATAAAAAGATGCTGAGAATGATTCAGTAATTCACCCAAAGCTATAGAACTAGCAAATGGTCAAGTCAGGATTCTAAACCAATGCTGTCTTACCACACTTATATACTCAGCACCTGTGTGGTATACACTATGGTGCAGAAGCAGAGCCATTGAAGAAAAAGAAGAACCACAAAGAGAAGGAAAGAAGAGATATCTGCCCTGGAAGTAATTTCAGATGACATGACATTAAACGTACCTTGAATGAATGGAACCTCTCTACTCTGTTTTGTATGTAAACATGTGATTATTGGCAAGTGGTTGAGCCAAGCTTTTGGATGATAACTTGCTGTAGGAAGAAAGAGATATACAATGAAAGAAACAACCTAGAAACCCCGAGGAGTAGGTAGAATCAGTATCTGAGTAAACAATTTATACCCCATTTCCAATCTCTTGAATTGACAGCATGCTTCTGATGGGGGCAATGCCTCACCATTAGCAATGCCATAGCTTTCTCCCTTAGTACCAAGCACACTGTATCCTCATTATTTGTTTGCAAGTTAGCCTTTGTCCTTTATACTGTGAGAATACCAAGAGAAAAGATATTGCACAAACCTATGTCTTCAAGGCTTGGTTGAGTGTTTATTACATAGCCCAAATGTATGAATATATAAATAAATAAAAGAAGGAAAAATGTAATCATTAAATTTTATTATCAGTCTTCTCTACTTTGAAAGTCACTAAGAAACTCAAGTACCCTTATAAAGAGAGCTCAGAATCTAGTGGTTGTTCATCAAAGTAAGATAAACTTTAAAACAGAAGCACAGCATAGATAAGGATCAGTCTTGGTGCCATGGAGATGAATAAGGGAACAGGTGTCAGAGTACATCTAAGGATAAAATAATATTAAAGACCTTTAAAACTATAAACACCCATAATCCCACTGTCTAAGCACTATTTACAGTTCAGTCAAAAAAAGACAAACCCTTCTTGTCATTCCCATTAGCTCTTGGTGCTACTGCTGATAACCCTTGATTGATTCTGTATAGTTAACAGAAACTATCAAATGTAGAATATGCAATTAAAATTAAAAGGAAGTAAAACTTTCAAAAGCCCAAAACGGTGGGAATAATGAAAGAGTCTCTGAAATTTTTTGAGAGGTGATGGTGTCCAACAAGTTAGTGAGAGGAGCATTCAGCAAGAGGGAATTAGCAATAAGTGAGCACCGGAAAAGAATACTGAGAACCAGGCAATAGATGAGGCATGGAAGCAGAAAGGACCCAACAGGAAGGTATTGTACATAGAAATACAGACAATAGAAGAGAGATGACTTTGACATTTTTGGAATGATGGTAAATACATTAGAGCACAAAATCCGTGCAGGACAACTGACAAGTGTCTATCACACGGAGGTCACCAATCTAAGGTGTTTTAAACCTCTCCCTCAATCGGACTTCCAACACTTGGCAGTAAATACAAGCTTTGCTCCCAGGTTGGTGAAAGAGCTGGGACTATACCTGAGGATTTAGTAACCTGAACTGTAAAGGTTGGAAGAAAACTGGAAGAGGGAATAGAGCAAATTATTTTCCTAAGGCCTCCTCCCTAACACACAATTCTTGAACAATCTGGTCATACCTATGCATATATACCAGTTTGACTACCTCAGATGGATCAAAGAAGGAATTCAAAGAATTCTTTTTCTGAGACTGCATTTAGAAATTAAATTGAGCTATTAAAATAGTCAGATTGTATTTTTTGTGTGGACAGAGACTAAGAATGTCACTAAATACACTACTAGTTGAATTTTTAAATGATTCTTTAAGTCAGGGTATTAAAACAATATAAAAAACCAATACTTCCATAGTCTTCATTTTTAAATGTCATTTTACATCAACTTTATCAACTTTTTTTCATAAAATTGAATTTGGTGGTATAGTCCCATCTTTGGAGGAACCTCAAAATGTTAATGGAATTTACAATGACTAAGTTCTTGGATGAAATCTGCGCTCTTAAAGGATGTGGCTCATTACTTTATGGCAATCATATAAGTTAGCAACTGACAGATAAGAGGCTTTACTTTGATGATTTCAGTTACTTTTAGTGGGTCTCACTAATCCAAGAAATTCTGAAACAAATGTGGAACAAAACAAGTATTTTACATCCTTTCAGCACTTATATCTACAAGAAAATTGTTCACTTTAAAAAAAAAAAAAAAAACAGGCTGGTAATAGCCTAAGCCACATAGAAAGATATTTGCTACCAGCCAATAATTTCCTGAAATGATTACTATCATGTATTTAAATTAATGTTTATGATATGGAACTTTGTTTGAGTTTCTAAATGCCAACAGTCTTAACTATTGAAGCAGAAAAAAAGCCATAGAAAAGAATATTAGAGAATAAAGCCTTTCCTCTTGATTTCTTAAAGTTTAACTTTCTTAATATAAAATTAAAAAAACAAAACATTTGTTCACTTTTTATACATGTGAATGATTGAAATGACAATCTTTCCACACTTTAAAAAAATTAAATATATTTTAAATTATCAAAGTAATATATCCTCATGGTGACTAGTGGCCTAATGCAAAAATACATAAATATATTAAAAATCTCTCCTCCAACATCTTCCATGCCTAAACTCTGGAGGTAAGCAGTTATAGAAACTTGATATTTATCCATGCACATGTAAATTTATGCACCCTTATTTTAGGTAGAGACTGGTTGAGGCGGTATGATGTTGTGTTGTTTGCTTTACAATTATCAGTTCATGCCATCTGTATTAATCTACACTTTTTTTCTCACTTAATACTTCACAGGATTAACAGTACGTCAGAGAGTTCTTTCTTCCTAAACTGGCTCTTTATTTTAAATCTATCTATATTAAATGGTAAACAGACACCAAAATTTACTGACTTTTCTGAAAATCTACTGGAATATAGTTGACTCTTGAACAACACAGGGGTTAGGGATACAAACCCTCCTTGCAGTTGAAAATCTGCCCATAACTTTACAGACAGCCCTCTGTATCTGCCCTTCCATATCCAAGGATTCAACCAAACTTGTAACCTGTAGTTCTGTAATATGCATTTACTGAAAAAAAATCTGGGTATAAGTGGACCATCATAGTTCCAACCCATGTTGTTCAACGGGTCAACTGTAGAAGAAAACACATCCCCAAAAGTATAGCCTCCTCAGTATCTACACAAGTAATCACAAAGAAAAAAAAAAGCATTACAGAAAAATAATGCAGGGTTAAAGCACTATCTAGATAAGTAAGCTTTGATATTCCATTCTTTTCATTAATATTATTAATATTAATTTTTACTGAGTGCTTTCAATAACCCTATCACTACATTTTCCCATTTACATATACAATCTCATTTAATAGGCCTTATAACAATTCTAATATTTAAGAAATATTATAATGTCCATTGTAGAGACAGATTAAGAATTTGCCCTCATGGTCTCAAATTCTACAGGCCTTATAATTAATGTTATTTCAATAACACTCAAATGCTAACAATATGGTATAAATTAGTGTATCCTCTTACACCTGCATACCATTTCAATTCACTCCAGAGAAAATTCTTAATAATTGTGATGCAAAAACATTTCAGATATTATAGTCACTGAGGACCACAATCAAATTACTATGGTCATTTGGCCAGCCAGTTGTCCAGTTACAGAAAAATATCCTTAGGACCTGCTTACTTGGAAAATTTCTGCCTTTGTGGAGATTTCCAAATAAGCTGACCCTAAGAAATGTATTCAAGTGCAATTAGTTTATTTGGAATATAAGTCCAGTAATGCAGGTAGGAGATTGGGGAAATGAGACAGGGAAGGAAAGACAGCCGAAAAAGCATACGCATATATCAAGTTACCACTTAGGGAAACAATAGCTTAATCCCACCTGGTGTTGGTTTGCAAACCGGCCCCATACACAGAGGGCAAGGAGAGACCAAAGAAAGAGGCAGGCCACTCCATATTGGTAGTCAGCAGGTTTAATAAGCAAGGAAACTCACACAGGAGGCTTGTCTTGGGCGGCCACAAGACAGGTAGATTTCCTCACCCACCCGCCAAAATCTTAAAAGTTCATATAGAGGCCTTAACAAGCTTCAATCATATACACTGTGCAGATGGTCTCAATAACACAGGGCTCTCTCAAGGCTGAGTCCATGAAAACTATGGGAACTGTGGGCAGAACGTACATTCCAAGGACAGAGGAGAGGGTGAGAAACATCCATTTGCCTGGGTCCAACTCATGAGTCAAACTGTGGTCATATGCTATGAGTGACCTCCTCCAACAACTGGGAAATTCTGGGAACCACTATACAACATTCACTTTAGAGTTATCCCATCAGAGAGTAAAGAGAACTGGGATATTTATACATCAACCACCATTTAGCTGGGGACCCCAGCAAGGGGAGGAGACATTAATCTCCTGACACTGCCAGTCTTTTAGGTGGGCTAAGAAGGCTCCAATGGCCAGACAAAGCCTTTAGGAAAAAAAAAACAAAAAAACCAGTCATAAATCTGGCCTCTGTCCATTGATATGGCAAAGGCACCACTAAAATCTGCTCTAATATGCTATATCTTCCAGGTTATCCCCCAGGAGATGTTAACCAGGCAGCTTTGCCCTTCATTTGCTTCAATTTATAGACTTTCCAACTCAAAGTTACATATTCTAACCCCTGTAATATTTATCTTAAACATCAGTTTTGCTTAATATCATGAATCTTAATTTCATCAACAGCAAAATGAGCAGCCTACTTTGCTGATTACATATGTTTTGTAGTAAATATGTTTTTATCTTAATTATGCTCTTCTATGAAGTGTTTCATGTAATCTAGTATGAATTTTGATTACATGATATGTCAAGAGACAGACAAAAAGAAATATATGTGGAGAGACATACATTACAATTAGAGTACCTCGTTAGCAAGTTAAATGTGAAGGAATATGAAATTCAGGAACTTCATTACCAACAACAACAAAAGAACATGGTACTGTGTATATGAGTCAAACATTATCTGTGGACTCTAGCTCACATTTAAAACAAGTACACCATGTATTAAGAAATAATAGATCAGTTGAATGTTTTAACCACAAATGTAATTGAAAAAGTAATTAAAATCTTCTTATAACAAAATGCTAAAACCAGATACTGTTCTAAGAACAGATAAATCCAAGTTTATACAAAATTTTCCAGAACATAGAAAAGGAGGAAAAATACTGCAATATGATGCTGCTATCCTAGCCTTTAAAAAAAGCAGAAGCGGATGGAGAAAGTTAAGGGGGGAAATGTCTAATATATCTGCAAAATATACACTTATGACTGCAGATGAAAAAACTCTAAGCAAGATGTTATCAAACAAAATATATCATAAAATTATCCCAGTGGATGCCAGATCATCTTTATATATCTATTTTTATATCTATAGGCATCATTCCTAGCAAACTAGCAATGGAAGGAAATACCTTAATCTAAAAAAGGGAATTGATATCAATCCCACAGCAATCATCATACTTAATGTGAAAAGTTAGTATTCCCTTTAAGAACATGAGATATAGACACTTACTTTTACTGCTACTTTTAAACATTGTGCTGAAAGTCCTGGCTAGAAAAGAAATATAAGGAAAGAAAGTGAATAGTATAAGAATTAGAAATAGAGAATAAAATCAGTATTTTCAAAGAAAATTACTGCCTATACAGAAAATTGGAAAGGATCTATGGATGAGGATTAGACTCAAAAGATAACTCATCATTTTTATTTTTGAAAAGTATTTTAAATTTGTTGCATTTCTATCCACCAGCAATGAATATGTAGTGCATATAATTAAAATGCAAGTAGCTGTTTATACATTACAACAAAGTTACAAGTGCCCAGGAATAAATACAATTAAAGAAATGCATAAAATTTGTGAAAATATTAAAACTATATTGAAGAACATTTGAAAACAAATAAATGGAAAATAAATTATGTTCATGGAAATGTTAATACTGTTTAGATACCAATACGCTGTATTTTGTTCAATAAATGCAATAAAATTCTGATCAAAATGTCAGCACAATTATATTTAATTTAGATTTGTTTGCTTGGGCTTTTTTGTTCAGTTTTAATTTTCATATGAAAGAATAATAGCAAAGAAGAGGCAGAACATCTCAGAAAAATAAGAAAAAAATTGGAGTACTTTCCTATGAGGTAAATAGTTTTATTTATTTTAAAGCTATTATAAATAAGACAATGTGACACAGTGACAGTGGAAAGAGATAAATAATAAAAGAAAACTGAGTATGGAAACTTGACATTTTAACCAAAATCAATTCCAGAATATTTAAAAACTAAAATATATGAAGCAATATTTACAAACATTTAGAAGACAATATAGGTGAATATCTGTATGACCTTCAGAGAAGAAAAAATGTTTTGAGCCTCATTGAGGTGTAATTGTAAAATAAAACTGACCAGTCCCTCCCATCAGGAAACTTGCACAAGCCTCTTAGATAGCCTCATCCACCAGAGGGCAGACAGAAAAAGCAAGAAGAACTACAATCCTGCACCCTGTGGAAAAAAACCCACATTCACAGAAAGATAGACAAGATGAAAAGGCAGACAGCTATGGACCAGATGAAGGAACAAAATAAAACCCCAGAAAAACAACTAAATGAAGTGGAGATAGGCACCTTCCAGAAAAAAAATTCAGAATAATGATAGTGAAGAGGATGCAGGACCTCGGAAAAAGAATGGAGGCAAAGATCGAGAAGATGAAAAAAATGTTTAACAAAGACCTAGAAGAATTAAAGAACAAACAAACAAAGATGAACAATACAATAACTGAAAGGAAAACTACACTAGAAGGAACCAACAGCAGAATAACTGAGGCAGAAGAACAGATAAGTAACCTGGAAGACAGAAAGGTGGAATTCACTGCTGCAGAACAGAATAAAGAAAAAAGGATGAAAAGAAATGAAGACAGCCTAAGAGATGTCTGGGATAACATTAAACGCAACAACATTCGCATTATAGGGGTCCCAGAAGGAGAAGAGACAGAGAAAGGACCAGAGAAAATATTTGAAGAGATTATAGTTGAAAACTTCCCTAACATGTGAAAGGAAATAGCCAGCCAAGTCCAGGAAGCGCAGAGAGTCGCATACAGGATAAACCCAAGGAGAAACACGCTAAGACACATAGTATTCAAATTGGCAAAAATTAAAGACAAAGAAAAATTATTGAAAGCAGCAAGGGAAAAATGACAAATAACATACAAGGGAACTCCCATAAGGTTAATAGCTGATTTCTCAGCAGAAACTCTACAAGCCAGAAGGGAGTGGCATGATATACTTAAAGTGATGAAAGGGAAGAACCTACAACCAAGATTTCTCTACCCAGCAAGGATCTCATTCAGTTTCGAAGGAGAAATCAAAAGCTTGACAGACAAGCAAAAGCTAAGAGAATTCAGCACCACCAAACCAGCTCTACAACAAATGCTAAAGGAACTTCTCTAAGTGGGAAACACAAGAGAAGAAAAGGACCTACAAAAACAAACCCAAAACAATTAAGAAAATGGTCATAGGAACATACATATCGATAATTACATAAAAAATGAATGGATTAAATGCTCCAACCAAAGACACAGGCTTGCTGAATGGATACAAAAACAAGACCCATATGTATGCTGTCTACAAGAGACCCACTTCAGACCTAGGAACACATACAAACTGAAAGTGAGGGGCTGGAAAAAGATATTCCATGCAAATGGATATCAAAAGAAAGCTCGAGTAGCAATACTCACATCAGATAAAATAGACTTTTAAAAAAAGAATGTTACAAGAGACAAGGAAGGACACTACACAATGATCAAGGGATCAATCCAAGAAGAAGATATAACAATTATAAACATATATGCACCCAACATAGGAGCACCTCAATACATAAGGCAACTGCTAACAGCTATAAAAGAGGAAATCGACAGTAACAGAATAACAGCGGGGAAATTTAACACCTCACTTACACCAATGGACAGATCATCCAAAATGAAAATAAATAAGGAAACAGAAGCTTTAAATGACACAATAGACTAGATAGATTTAATTGATATTTATAGGACATTCCATCCAAAAACAGCAGATTACACTTTCTTCTCAAGTGCGTGCAAAACATTCTCCAGGATAGATTACATCTTGGGTCACAAATCAAGCCTCAGTAAATTTAAGAAAATTCAAATCATATCAAGCATCTTTTCTGACCACAACGCTATGAGATTAGAAATGAATTACAGGGAAAAAAACGTAAAAAACACAAACACGTGGAGGCTAAACACTATGTTACTAAATAACCAAGAGATCACTGAAGAAATCAAAGAGGAAATCAAAAAATACCTAGAGACAAATGACAATGAAAACACGATGATCCAAAACCTATGTGAAGCAGCAAAAGCAGTTCTAAGAGGGAACGTTTATAGCTATACAAGTCTACCTCAAGAAACAAGGAAAATCTCAAGTAAACAATCTAACCTTACACCTAAAGGAACTAGAGAAAGAAGAACAAACAAAACCCAAATTCAGCAGAAGGAAAGAAATCATAAAGATCAGAGCAGAAATAAATGAAATAGAAACAAAGAAAACAATAGCAAAGATCAATAAAACTAAAACCTGCTTCTTTGAGAAGATAAACATAATTGATCAACCATTAGCCAGACTCATCAAGAAAAAGAGGGAGAGGACTCAAATCAATAAAATGAGAAATGAAAAAGGAGAAGTTACAACAGACACTGCAGAAATACAAAGCATCCTAAGAGACTACTACAAGCAACTCTATGCCAATAAAATGGACAACCTGGAAGAAATGGACAAATTTTTAGAAAGGTGTAACCTTCCAAGACTGAACCAGGAAGAAATAGAAAATATGAACAGACCAATCACAAGTAATGAAATTGAAACTGTGATTAAAAATCTTCCAACAAACAAAGTCCAGGACCAGATGGCTTCACAGGTGAATTTTATCAAACATTTAGAGAAGAGCTAACACCCATCCTTCTCAAACTCTTCCAAAAAATTGCAGAGGAAGGAACACTCCCAAATTCATTCTATGAGGTCACCATCACCCTGATACCAAAACCAGACAAAGATACTACAAAAAAAGAAAATTACAGACCAATATCACTGATGAATATAGATGCAAAAATCCTCAACAAAATACTAGCAAACAGAATCTAACAACACATTAAAAGGATCATACACCATGATCAAGTGGGATTTATCCCAGGGATGCAAAGATTCTTCAATATACGTAAATCAATGATGAAAATGATGAAAAATCTGAAAGAGAAATTAAGGAAACACTCCCATTTACCACTGCAACAAAAAGAATAAAAAACCTAGGAATAAACCTACCTAGAGAGACAAAAGACCTGTACTCAGAAAACTATAAGACACTGATGAAAGAAATTAAAGATGATATAAACAGATGGAGAGATATACCATGTTCTTGGATTGGAAGAATCAATATTGTGAAAATGACTCTACTACCCAAAGCAATCTACAGATTCAATGCAATCCTTATCAAATTACCAATGGCATTTTTTACAGAACTAGAACAAAAAATCTTGAAATTTGTATGGAAATGCAAAAGACCCTGAATAGCCAAAGCAGTCTTGAGAAAGAAAAATGGAGCTGGAGTTATCAGGCTCCCTGAGTTCAGACTATACTGCAAAGCTACAGTAATCAAGACAGTATGGTACTGGCACAGAAACAGAAATATAGATCAATGGTATAGGATAGAAAGCCCAGATATAAACCCACACACATATGGTCACCTTATCGTTGATAAAGGAGGCAAGAATATGCAATGGAGAAAAGACACCCTCTTCAATAAGTGGTGCTGGGAAAACTGGACAGCTACATGTAAAAGAATGAAATTAGAACACTCCCTAACACCATACACAAAAATAAACTCAAAATGGATTAAAGACCTAAACGTAAGGCTGGTCACTATAAAACTCTTAGAGGAAAACATAGGAAGAACGCTCCATGACATAAATCACAGCAACATCCTTTTTGACCCACCTCTTAGAGAAATGGAAATAAAAACAAAAATAAACAAATGGGACATAATGAAACTTAAAAGCTTTTACACAGCAAAGGAAACCATAAAGACGATGAAAAGACAACCCTCAGAATGGGAGAAAATACTTGCAAATGAAGCAACTGACAAAGCATTAATTGCAAAATTTATAAGCAGCTCATGCAGCTCAATACCAAAAAAACAAACAACCCAATTAAAAAATGGGCAGTAGACCTAAATAGACATTTCTCCAAAGAAGACATACAGATTGCCAAGAAGCATATGAAAAGCTGCTCAACATCACTAATTATTAGAGAAATGAAAATCAAAACTACAATGAGGTATCACCTCACACCAGTTAGAATGGGCATCATCAGAATATCTAAAAACAACAAATGCTAGAGAGGGTGTGGAGAAAAAGGAACTTTCTTGCACTGGTGGTGGAATGTAAAGTGATACAGCCACTATGGAGAACAGTATGGGGGTTCCTTAAAAAAACTAATAATAGAACTACCATATGACCCAGCAATTCCACTACTGGGCATATACCCAGAGAAAACCATAATTCCAAAAGGCACATGCACCCCAATGTTCATTGCAGCACTATTTACAATAGCCAGGTCATGGAAGCAACTTAAATGCCCATCAACAGATGAATGGATAAAGAAGATGTGGCACATATATACAATGGAATATTGCTCAGCCATAAAAAGGAATGAAATTGGGTTATTTGTAGAGACGTGAATCGATCTAGAGACTGTCATACAGAGTGAAGTAAGTCAGAAAAGGGAAAAACAAATGTATATCAATGCATATATGTGGAACGTAGAAAAATGGTACAGATGAACTGGTTTGCGGGTCAGAAATTGAGACACAGATGTAGAGAACAAACGTATGGACACCAACGGGGTGAAAGCAGTGGCGGGTGGGTGTGGTGGTGTGATGAATTGGGAGAACTGGATTGACAGGTATACACTGATGTGTATAAAATGGATGACTAATAAGAACCTGCTGTATAAAAAAGTAAATAAAATTAAATTAAAAAATTAAAAAATAATAATTATAAAATAAAACAAGATAAAATTCCGTTGTTTATTTGATATATTTCTTTTTTCTCAATATAAGTGTTTATTGTAAAATTTCCTCTAAGAACTGGTTTTGCTGCATCTCATATATTTTGGTGTTTTGTTTTTCCATTTTCATTTGTTTCAAGATATTTTTTTGTTGCTCTTTGATTTCTTCTTTGACCCATTAGTTATTCCCAAGCATGTTGTTTAATCTCCACATATTTGTGAGTTTTCTAATTGTCCTGTTGCAATTAATTTCTAGTTTCATATTATTGTGGTTGAAAAGATGCTTGATATGATTTCAGTCTTCTTAATTTTCAAATGACTTGGTTTCTGACCTAATATATGATCTAGTCTGGTGAATGTTCCATGTGCACTTGAGAAGAATGTGTATTCTACTGCTGGAATGTTTTGTATATATGTTAGGTCAATTCGGCCTAAAGCCCAGCTTAAGTCCAATGTTTCCATATTAATTTTCGTCTGGATGATCTATTCATTGTTGAAATAGGGATACCAAAGTCCCCTACTATAATTGTAATGCTGTCTATTCCTGCCTTCAGATCTCTTAATATTTGCTTTCTATATTTACATGCTCAGATGTTGGGTGCATGAATGTTTCAGCTGTTAAATCCTCTGGATGAATCAACTCCTTTATGAAATACAGTATAATTTTATAATTATATAATAATATTTTTCTCAATTTTTGTCTTAAAGTTTATTTTGTCTGATATAAGGATAGCTATCACTGATTTATTTTGGTTTCCATTTGCATGGAATATTTTTCCATCACTTCATAAGAAAGGAATTTAACTAAACACTGATAGTGTACAATATAAAAAGACTGACAAAACAAATCATCTTAAGAATTTCTCTTTATAAAAAGGCATTATAGATAAAATGAAAACACAAGTCACAAACCAATATAAAATATTTGCAACTCACCTACTGAGAATAAAAAGACAGAACATAAAAGGACTCTTAAGAAATCTATAAGAAAAAGATTAAATAAAAAAAAGCAAGTTAGAAAATGGGGGAAAATATAAACAAGTCCATGTAAACACAAATACACAAATAACATTTAAGGATGCTGGATAAAGTTTATAATTGAGGAAATTCAAATTAAGATCACAATGGCATACTATTTCACATATACCAGTTTGGCATAGATTTTGGTTACATCAGTTGCTAATGTAAGTGTACAGGAATTGAAACACTTTTGTATTGTTGTTACAAATGTAAATTGCTTACCACCACTTGAGAAAACAGTTCTTTACTTTCTAGTAAAGCTGAAAATGCACCTGCCCTGTATCCCAATCATTCCATATCTGGGCATATTTCCTAGAAAAATTATTTTTCATATATATCAGACATAAACCTGGATAAATAAACTCTCAAACATGTACATCAAGAATGCTCAAAAATATTTTTAATAGGAGACACTAAAATATCAAATTTCTACCAACAATATAGTGGATAAATAAAATTGATTATATTTATAAATTAAAATATTTCATGACATGGCAATGATGCAACTTCAGCAAAATTCATCAACATGGGTGAACCTCAGAAACCTCAGAAATAATCTTTTTCAACATAGTGTTTTCTTTCTAGAAAAGAAAGTCACAGAAGAATATATATAATGTGATTCCATTAATATATGTTTAAAACCCTGAAAAACTAAACAATATATTGATGAGGGCATAGCATTTAAACAATAAAAGAGAGAATAAGTGCAGAATTCAGAATAGCAGTTACCTCTGCAAGGATGGGAAAAATTACACAAGGGGCTTCAAAGGAACTGGTAACATTCTATTTCTTAATTTCGGACGAAAATGTTCCTTTGATTTCTTTTATTTTACATGTATGAAAAAATATTTTTTTTAATTTTAATGTTTATTAAACCATTTAAAAATAAAGCCAAAATAATTATAGTATTTCTTCCTTAAGAAATATATAAAGAATAAATATAATTTTTATGACCTTTAAAAACATAATAAACGTAAGTGCTGTGAAATCAATGATATGGCAACATACAACCTTGAGGTCAAAAAATTTTTTTTCACTCTTTTAACAAGTGTATTTTCCCACATAAAAAAGCAAAAGCAACTGCCAATTAATATTATGAGTTCAATAACTTTGCTTATTAATATCTGAAAGCTAAAATTATCTATGATTTTTGTCCTACTGAAATAATCTTGATCTCTACCCATATGATGAAAGAAAGGTAGTATATTCAGTGATCTAAATGGGTAGGGTAGTTTTAAGTGTAGTTATCTCTAGTGCAGTGATATATTGAAAGCAAAGACACACTTAAAACAAAGTCACTACAACAGATGCAGAGAACAAACGTATGGACACCAAAGGGGGAAAGCAGGGAGTGGGTGATGGTGGTGGGATGAATTAGGAGATTGGGATTGACATATATACACTAATATGTATAAAATAGATAACTAATAAGAACCTGCTGTATAAAAAATAAATAAATAAATAAGAAAGAAAGAAAAATAAATAAAATAAAACAAAGTCACTATAGTATAATGTTCCTTGGCACTAAAATCTTTAAAAGCATTGTAGAATCTTAGATAAATATAATGTTGCTTTCTAAAGAAATGAAGTACAGCCAACAATAGAAAGAACCTTGAGATGTTATACAAGCATACAGTCTAATGCCACCAAAACACTTAGCTTCAATTTTCTTCAGAATTATTTGATATAAACAATACCTTATCTAATTTCATGTTCTAGAAGTTTATACTTTATAGCCAGAATATTTATAGAATATTTATCTATTTATTTATTATAGAATATTTCAAACTTACACAATAATAAATAGTATTTTGAATCTCTACGTACACCTCGCCCAGTTTCAACAATTATCAAAGCATAACCAACATAATTTTCTTCATAACTTCACAAGTTCACCCACCATCCAATTATTTTGAAACAAATGTCATACATTATTTCATCTATAAACATTTTAGTATATATGTGTGTTGGGTTGCACCCCTCAGGCCTGCAAGCCCTGCAGTTGCCCTGCTTCGAGACCAAAGAAAGAGCCTAGAAACAGCAACAGATTCATTTAATTATTTATTGGATAGGGAATCTTACTAGCCTGAGGCAAAAGGTCCTGAAGCAAAAGGTCCTGGAGCGACATCCCACTCTGTATGGCCAACGACATGCAGGACATGGCGGCAATCTTTGCTACTTCGGGGAGAAGGAGGATCATCAGTTACCAGGAAAACCAGCGGCTGGGGCAGGGGGCAAGCACATAGGCAGTTACTGATTAAGCCCTATAATTAAAAGAATTGGATAGTCATGTGAGTGAAGCAGGGACTGGTTGAGCAGGGGATGTACAGAGAACAAGAAAACGGCCATCCTGAATGGCCTGACCATACAATGTGTAAACCACAAGAGCTAAATTAAAAACATGACTTGAGGGCTTCCCTGGTGGTGCAGTGGTTGAGAGTCTGCCTGCTAATGCAGGGGACACGGGTTCAAGCCCTGGTCTGGGAAGATCCCACATGCCGCGGAGCAACTAGGCCCGTGAGCCACAACTACTGAGCCTGCGCGTCTGGAGCCTGTGCTCCGCAACAAGAGAGGCCGCGACAGTGAGAGGCCCGCGCACCGCGATGAAGAGTGGCCCCCGCTTGCCGCAACTAGAGAAAGCCCTCACAGAAACGAAGACACAACACAACCAAAAATAAATAAATAAATAAATAAATTTAAAATATGGAGGAAAAAAAATCATTAAAAAAACATGACTTGATGTTTTGTGAAGAAATATTTTCATCACACCCTCCCCCCACAAAAAATGTCTAGTATCACCAAATATGTAGGCAATATACACATTTTATTGATCATCCTACGATTGCTCTTTTTATTTTTACAGAATATTTGATCAGGTTGAGATCCAAACAAGAGTTACACGTTTCGATTAGCTAATTTGTCTCTTAAGTCTTCTTGTAACTTAGTTATCACTCTATCTTATCTTCTTATAATTTATTTTTAAGAAATCAGGGTTTTGTTTATTTATTTATTTATTTATTTACTCCTATGGGTTTCCCATAGTCTGTATGTGCTGCTTGCATTTTATTGACATCATTTAACACGTTCATCTCTCTCTTGTATTTATTATAAATTCACAGTTAAATCTCACATTTGTGGGACTAATTCTCAGGAGGCACTTTGTACTTCTGACACTAACGTTGTCTCTTTTAGTGATGTCAGCAGCAATTAGTGGTGCTCAGATTCCTATTTCATTTGGTATTGCAAATGTTTATATTTTAATGAAATTATTTCTTTTTTACATATAAGCTGGGATATTTTGACAAAGATCAACCCTCTTCACCTACTGTTTTGTTTCCTTGTGGTCCTGATTTTATAGGAAAGGCAAAATAAATACTTGTGTGTGTTGTTGTTGTTTTGACAAGTTTTCAAAGTGAATTAATTCCTTACACTATCTTCTAATGGTGATCAATTAAGCAGCGGTGGGGGTATTTTTTCTAGTATCACAATGAATTCATGGGCTTAAACACATTTGATGTGCTTTGGTTTACTGCAGTTGTTTTTTCCACAGATGCTCAACTACCCCATCTTTTACCAATAGGACCCACTTTAAGTTGGTAGCTTGAAACTGGTTATGAGAGTGTTTACATCACCGAAATCAGCAAACATGAATCAGGACTTTTTCATCCCAGAAAACCAGATATCAACATTTGCCACTTTACTACTGGCATCACATCCTATTCTGTCTCTTTTATCACCATCATTAAATTTTGGTTCTGTGGATAAATATACATTTAATGACCTCTTCTGTCCTCATGATTTTAAAAAGTTATTTTGATTGTCTTAAGGGCATTCTCTATGAAATCTAATTGGGAAGTGCTAATGGAAAAATTGTAACCTTAGTTCTTGTGTGTTCATGATAGTTTGTCTGTGGCCCTTATATTTGAAAATTATATTTGCTGGATGTAAAATCCTTGGATGACATTGTATTTCTTTGAACATCTTAAATAACACTTTTTTTTTTTTTTCTTGCATTCCAGGCTTTCAATCAGGTAGAGAGGGGTGCTACTTCCTGCTGACAGGGATGAAATCCTGGCTCTTACTTGGCTCTTTCTGAGACCAACAGGTAGGTTTGGGAGTTTGGGATGCCTAGTTCCAGCCTAACAATGGTGAAAGTCTGGGCTTCACACTTGGTCTTGGCTAGTGGGGGTGTGTGGGGGGGTGGGAGCCATAGTTTTTTCTGTGGTGTTGGATAGAGTTGAGTAGTTGTTGTTTAAAAGTTTTCTGTCTTGCTAGGCAAATCCTAATCCATTTTCTAGGGAGAGCAGGCATTTGTTGGGGCATTTTTTGTATGCATTTGTTGGCATTTCTAAGTTGCTTCCTTCTTCAGCTCCACGTCTGGGATATCTGAGGCAAAAAGAAAATCCTGAGACTCACCACCATGTCATTATTTGGATACTGAGGTCCCAGCCAGTCTGCCTTCTTCTCTCCACCTTTCAATTTATGGTTGTTTTATATAATAACCAGTGTTTTAGTTGTACTTAACAGAAGGAATAGGGAGAAGTATATCTCTGTCTCCCTTAAAGTGAAACCATAAATTTCATCTTAACTTAATTATTTTTCAAAAGAGCTCGTGGTCCATGTTTGAGAAAGTTTACCTATGCCCTTCAACTTTGAATGAAAATTGAGTCATACTTTCAGAATTTTTTATATATTTGTTGGGTGTTTTCTTCAGGTAAACCACTTATCCCTATGTTGGCTTCTTATGCTTTGTTTATCTCTTAATCTGTTTAATCATTTGGTCTTTGATCATATCAATTAAGATTATCTCTTACCTTGCCTTCTTTGAGTAAACCAACTTTCAGCAGTGTTTGTTCATTTCCTTGAATTTTTAAAAAACTTGACAATGTTTACATGTCCTCAGTTTGTTTTTAAAGGTGGGCAATTTTTGTTTCATGTAATTTACATTAATTTTTCTATTGCTGCTATAACAAATCACCACAAACTTAGTGGCTTTAAAAAACACAAATTTATTTCCTTACACTTCTGTAGGACAGAAGTTTAGGTGGGTCAGCAGGCTGGATTCCTTCTGGAGGCAATAGTGAAGGATGTCTCCTTGCATTTGTCAACTTCTAGAGGCCATCTGCATTCCTTGACTTGTGGTCTCTTCCTCCATCTTCAAAGACATCTGCATAGCATCTTCCAATCCCTTTCTTCAACAGTGAGTCTCTTGCCATGCTCTTTTCCTTATAAAGACCTTTGTGATTATATTGGGCCCATCCAAATAATCCAGGCTAATTTCCCTTTCTCAAACTCCTTAACTTTAGTCCTATCTACAAAATTTCTTTTGGCATGTAAGCTAAAACATTCACAAATTCTAGGGATTAGGACATGGGCCTAATTCAGGGGCCACAATTCTGTCTCACACATAATAAAACTGTTTTGTCTCCTTATTTTTGAACTCTGATTTGACAGATTTTATGATTTTCTTTAGTTGCATTTTCTAGGTAAGTGATTGGGAAAATTTCTTCTCTGGATTGAGTTTTCGTCTCTATAGAAACATTGGTCATTGAATAGTTTTATCCTTTGGTTTTCTCTCTGAATTATGCTCTTCCTTTATTTTTTATAATGCGTAGCTGTCTGTCCCTATGCATTTTGTTGGCTCTCTTCTTATCTGAATTTTGTTTTTCCTTCAAAGACACAGTTTGAAAGATCTAGACAATTTCTGCTCTATCAACTACTCTATAACCTGAGGGAATTGTGGAGGAAGAAACAGCACTAAACTGAGATTGCACTTTGAAATCCTGAATTCCTACTATTCCGCTAAATGTCCTTACCATAATGCATTACATTAACAGGAGGAACTCCATTCCCCGAGAGAGATATAATCCTGGTTCCTAATTAGAGTCTGGCTTTGGAAGCTTTATTGCCATCAAGAAACCTCAGCTCCCTTGTTCATTTCCCCCTTTCAGTCTTTTCTCCCCAGCATCCATTTTCTTTACACCTCCTTCAGGAAAGGAAATAATAAAGGAGATCTCCTCAATGACAGCATGCAGAGTTCTATCAATGTTTCATTATAGCTACTATGGGGAAAGAAGAGCAAGAATCAATCTGTGCAGCACCTTCCTCTCTGTTTCAGATTTTTCCTGTCATGCAAAAGCAACAGTTTTTATAGCTTATTATATTAGTTTATGCTCCTTGCAATGTGTTGACACAAAGAGGGAGGGACAAATTCAGGATTATTTACTGATAAGTAAAAGGCATGAGATAGTGTGAGGTCAGTAACATATACTTCAACCTCCATGTAGCTTTTTTTTCCCCATTACCAGGAATTATATTTTAATTTTAATTATCTCATTAGAGCAGAATGCAAATAAGGGTTAAATTATATTTTCAATAGTTTTCACAATTGGATTCAAATTACAATTTAGTATGAATCAAATATGTTATTTGAATTTAAGTTGGGAATAATATTTTTTATTTCTTTGGGGATGCCATGGATCTTTCATAAAATTACAAGCATTCTAACTTGAAGAGATTCTAAAAGACATACAATCCAATCATCTTTGAAATTGTAGAATACTCTATAAAATTTGTGCCAAGTGGTCATCAGAATGTCGTTTAGATACCTCACCACTTCCTGAGGCAGCCCTTACTGTCTTTTGTCTGGTTTTATAAAAGTCTCATATATTCATCTGAACTCTTTCTCATATTGACCCATGCTCTGCAATTCCTTCACTTGGGACTTCATATAATTTTTCCACATAACACTTTCAATACGTGAGGGAAACACTCCTATCTTCCCTTTCTCAAGCTACTATCCTGGGTATTAATTCATGTTGAAAGGTTTTGAGCATCTTCACCATTCCAGAGTCTCTGACTGAAACACATCTGGCAGGAATAACACCCTGTTAAAGTGAAGCACTAAATATAAACACAATACTTAAATTATGCCTTTACTGAAAAAGAATATCACAGTCTCACTCTAGACAAAAAGGTGCAGGTTTTTTCCCTTAATTTTCCCTGTAATCATTGTAGGCTCAGGTGTTTAGCACTTTAGGGATCATTTCATATTGTTGACTGAAATTATATTCACTACTTACTAAAACACTGTTGCTGAGAGCCTTTACTCTTTTCCTAAATTTTTTGCAGTTGGCTTCATGTTCTAGTTTGCTTTCTCACATCCAATGCTGCTGAATTTAATTTTTAAAAGGTTTAGTCCACCAGGATAGATTCAGAGCCCTATTTTGTCATCCAGTGCATTTATTATTCTCCCCAAACTTTATGTTCTACTAGATTTGAGGCATCTGTAATCATGTATCAGGCCCTTTATAACAAGAGGAGAGACAAAGAGGGAGAAAAAAGAAAGAAAAATAGTAAGAAAGGGCAAAGGGAAGGAAGGGGAAAGGAAAGAAGAAAAAAGAAAAAGGGAAGATGCTAGTACATCAAGTATTCATTCTCTTTTATGTAACCCAAATTCACAAGGATTTAGCAAATTTGAAAACAATGAAAGATGCAACCTAATTAAAATGATTATAATCCCGCCTCCTCACATTCATTTGGAGGAAGCTACAAAGTACAAACAAATACATAAATATGTTGTTGCCTCTGTATTTTCTTTGCATATTTCCTCAAATTGCTCAAGGTGCTTATCACACATCTTATTCATTACCCTCACACATCTTATTCATTATCCTCGCACATACACTTACACTTGAAGGAGAAAACAATTTCTATATAATTTTTTTTTTCTTAATCACATCAGGCTAAATTCTAGAAATCTGTTTCATTAAAGATGATGATAATGTGATAGATAGAAAGATGATGGTGGTGGTAATTTAAAGTAATTAAAATACTATGTAAAATTTTACAGACAATAGGGCAGAGGCGAGCAGAAGAGACAGTGTGAAAAATTTAAATTAAATATAAACAAGTAGGATAGTTGGAAGACAGCTGTGACATAAATGTGCTATTTGAATCTTTTGAAATTTTTTCAGAAACATAAGTAAGGTGATAAGGTGACTTCAAGAATCTCAGAATACCTTGTTTAAGTGTACAAACTTGGAACTAGTAGAAAAATAAGTTCTGGAGAGCTGATGCAAAGCACAGTGATTATGGTCAATAATACTGTATTAGAAACTGAAAATTTGCTAGGAGACTAGATTTTAATTATTCCCACCACACACACAAAAAAAGAATAATAATTATATAACGGTGATAGAGCTGTTAGCTAATGCTATGATGGTAACCATACTGCAATATAATAATGTATCAAATCAACAAGTTGTGCAGCTTAAACTTACACAATGTTATATGTCAATTATATTTCAATAAAAAGAACCCCAAATAAAAGTGGGTGAAGACAAACTAACAACAGCTAAACAGCTTTTTTAATATCAGAAACTGTATTAGAGAAAGGAGAGGGAAAGCAAAGAGCCTTGGGACAAACCTTAGATCCAGAGAACCCCAAATAATTATCATGTACTCCCTGTCAAGTTTCTCAGTCCATCCAGAAAAAAAGCAGCAAAAGCTGAAGGGTCATGTGGTAAGCACTAATTTGGATTAGAGTTCAAGGAACCTTGTGAATGTCTGAAAACAGTAAAGTTATCTGGGGGCACGTGCCCTGTGGAATCTAGAAACCAACAAACTAAAGCATCTTTTCTATATTGAGGAGATATTGCCAGTATAGAATCCAAATTGATCAGGTCAGGGACAGAGGAAAGAAGATTCAGATAGAGGTGAGGGAGGGCTGAAGCAGCTGGGCAATTGTGGAGGAAGTTCTCGGAAAGTTGAGACCATATTTTTGGTTAGATGGTGAAAACAACAGAGAGGGTTCTAGAGTGGTAAAACTATAGTAAATATCCTCGCTCACACCTCCTTCCTAAAAGTGCAATATGATCATTTTACCTACAAATGTATAACAGAAAAGGTTTGCAGCAGAATCTCATACAAAGTTGTTACAATAAAAAAACAAATAGGGAGCAGAATAACATCCCTATATATAATGGAAGCATGCCATTAACACCTAACACGTAGCAGGTAAAAACTGCTAACTTAGTATTTCAAAATAAGCTAAGAAAAATTGAGAAAAATTATAGAAGTTTCAAAGAATAACATAAATCAGCAAACTATAAACTGTTAAATGATACAGATTTAAAATAATAACAAATCAGAAACAGAAAAAAACTTTAATAAAGTAATTGATGAAAAATAGTATTTGAAAGTATAATAAATAATTATATAACCCAAAGTATAAACTAAATATCCATGAGTCTATACTGATAAATAAATGATGTAATAAATAATAATAGCCACCACTCAGCAGTAAAGTAGATACCCTCACCCCACTGTGTCAGTGGAGATCATGTGGGGAACAGTCACCAGGCACTGCCACCCTTCCCACCCATAGAGGTATTATGGGAGCCTCCTGGGAAGCCAGAACTCCTACCCACACTGCAACAAGGAACACCCTCCTCGGGTGTCAATGGAGGCTAAGTAGGAAATCTGGATTTCTACCCACTTCCGGCAGTAAAAGCCCACTCTTTCCCATCAAAAGCAACTTCAGAGGAAGCTAGCTAAAATACGAGGTTGAAATGAGACCCAGAGTTGCATAACATAATACCCTGAATGCCCATGTTTTGATTTTTAAAAAACTTATAATACCAAGAACCAGAAAAATCTCAAACAGGATGACAAGAGAATCAATAAGATGTCACCCCTAAGATGACAGAGGTGTTAAAATTATCTGACAAATGTTTTCAAGCAGCCATCATAAAATGCTTCAACATACAGTTAGGAACATGCTTAAAGCACATGAAAAATTAGAAAGTCTCAGCAAAGAAATAGAAAGTCTCAAAAAGGAATTACAAAGCATGAAGAAGAATCAAATGAAAATTTTGGACCTTAAAATACAATAACTGAAATAAAAACTCAGTAGATCGGCTAAACACCAGAATGGAGGCAACAAAGAGCAAACCAGCTAACCAGAACAAAGAACAATAAAAATTACTCAATTTGAATGACAGACGATAGACTGATTAACAAGAAATAACAGAGCCTCTGGGACAAATGGAAGAATAACAGAATATTTAAAATCCATGATATCGGTCTCAAAGGGAGGCAAAAGGAAATGGGGCTTTAAAAGTATTCAAAGAAATAATTGCTGAAAACTTCCCAGATTTGCAAAAGACATACAACTTATTTAAAAAGCGGAACAAGCCCCAAGCTCTGAGGTAACATTGTGCAGAACTTAATACAGAGAAGCTGACACACACATGTGAGTACAAGTAGAATTGGGGAAATCTGAATAATGTTGGTGATTTGGGTAAATGCCAATATCCTAGGTGTGATATTATACTATAGTTCTTTAAAATGTCACCATTGGGAGAAACTCGGCAAAGTACACAAGAGATAAAAGGGCAACATAAGGCACTCTTGTGGTGATAGAAATCTCTATATCTTGACTGTATAAGTGTCACCCTCATGGTGATATTATACTATAGTTCTGTAAGATATTACTATTGGGGGAAATTGGGTAAAGGGTACTTGAGGTCATTCTGCATTAACTGCATGTGAATCTACAATTATCTCAAAACTTAAAGTTTTATTAAAAAATAGAGTTCAGCCAATTAAAATAAAAGTTTAGGAATTATATAAATGACCAAGGATGAATACTGAAGCCATTAAAAACAGAACTAATCTTATTACTAAATAACTATGGTAATTATGATTTCAGAATATTATAAATTGAGATAATATAAAACTGAAAAAAAAAATGGAAGTAATAAGAAGAGCATGAGAGTGATTTTAAAACTCTAGGTCACCAACATTTACAGAAAAGAGAAGATTTATCAACTGTCACTGATTAAAATAAAATCATGTAGTTTAAAAGTATGTCATGAATATCTTAATAGTTTTTATTATATTTTAACATTACAGACATTTCTTGGGAAAAAATATATCTTCTAGAGAAAAATTATTTATTTGAATTTCAGAAGTTTCATTTTAGATTATTTTTGTTGCATTACATTTAAATAAAATTAAATGTGACACATATAATATCTCAGTACAGTGCCTGATATAATAATAACATCACTGGACCTATGAAAGAAAGGTAAGGAGGTAATACGCTGTAGTTGGAAGAGTTAATATAATTTTTGGAACAGTAAAGAATTGGATTTGCATCTCTGATTTCATATTTATTGGCTGAGAGTCCTAGAGCAGGTATTGACTTTATCTGAAACTCAGTTTCATTTTCTCTAAATTGGATCAATACTGCTCATTACAAGGTTTTTATAAGGATTGAATGAGGAAATACAGGAACAGCTTGAACACAGTGTTTGGCACAAATTCTGCTTTCTGCCTTGAAGTTAAAAATTGATTAAGTTCTCAGTAACTATTAATTCCTTCCTTCCTTCCCCTGTTATATTCCATTATATTCAGTATATCTTAATTAAATTCACTGGGAACTGCAGAGTGTATTTAGAATAAATTCTATTTAAAGTGGGTAAATGTTAAGAAAAGAATCAGATTCCACTGTCATCTTCTACTATCTAGAAACCTCTCTGAGACCCTCAAGCACACAGGCTACACTAACTATAAGTTACCATTTATTTCTTACTGGGAATTTTGTGAAACTTCTCAAGTTTACCAGGGACAATTTTCATGTTGAAAAACATTGAAAATCCCTGAGATGGCTAAACAAAAGATAAGGCTGGAAACAAAAGTATCAGCACTGACATGATGTACCAATTTGCTTTCCACTGGTAGACGTTATGTTGTTGGCAGGGACTAGCCAAACAATTTATATACTTCTCCCTTCCAGTCAGGCAGCATCTGGTTTGCAATGGAAGACTGAACATTTGTCTGATTTTCTCTACCCCCAACTGTCCTCCCCATATGTACTCACAGAAGTAAAGAAAATGTCTAAATCCAATTAATAAAATGACAGACCATTAGGCAAAATATGGTACATTTTCTCTCATTAATCAGGAGTTAAAGAGTAAAAAAATCTGCTTCCAGCACAAGTGATGATGCAGGCAAAACAGCAGTCATCCAGGTTTGCTGACTGGCTCCACAGCTTCGTGTAACTTTGGTTTGCTGTTCTACTTTGTCACTCACCGAGGGCACACTGGTAAATTGGCTCTACATCCAGTGACTTGTTTCCCAGCAGGGGATCCTCCTGACACTACCTGCTGAGGTCATTGTGAAAACCATCTGATCTGGAGAACTTTCAAGGATTAAACAGGTAGTCAGAGCACGGCCAAGCACAGTCAATGTATGAACCACCTGCCTCCTCAGGGAAAGTAACCTGGATAGAGGCAGCACATCCCTCTTAGCAATTAGATCTATATAACAGCTATCAGCTGCACAACAGTTGGTTAGTTGTTACCACAGGTGGCACATCATCTACCAATCACAATTCAGGTGTGTGTTTTCATGAGTCCAGGACCCAGCCTCTTGAAATTGCATGCAAATTTTGGTTAACCTATTACTTAAGATAGGATTTTTTTAAATCAGGGAGTATTTAAACAATTTAAACACTATCTTGATCTAATTGATATTTATAGAATACTTGATCTAATTGATATTTATAGAATATTTTACCCAACCAATGCACTAAACACGTTTTTTTCAAGGTCACATAGGATTTTAACAAAGTAGACCATCATGAGGGCCATAAAATAATTCTCAGCAACCTTCAACATCGTTAACTCTAACAGTGTATATTGCCTGAACAGAGTAGAATTAAATGAGAAATCCATAAAACCGAAATGTGTTCTGTTATGCAGAAAGTCACATTGGCAAATTAAACAATTCTTTTCCAAATACCACGTAGGTCAATGAACAAATCACAAGAAAAATAAGAAAATAGTTTGAAGTGAATGATAATGAAAATACAACATGTCAAAATATGTGGGATGCAGCTTAAACACAGGTTAGATGGAAATTTGGGACTAAAAATGCTTAGGTAAGATAAAAGTGTTAATATTAATTATCTATATTTCTACCTCAAGAAGATAATGAAAGAAGAGCAAAATAAACTCAAAGTTATTATTGAATATAAGGAAGAAAATAATAGAGATAAGAAATCAAGTAGCAAATAGAAAAACAATAGAAGGGACCAACAAAGACAAAACTTGATTCCTTAAAAAGAGTAGAAATTGATAAATCCTAAAAATGTTTGGGAAAGACACAAATTAACACTATCAGGAACAAAAGAGAGAATGTTATAAAGAATAGTGAGGTAAATTCAAACAATGTATGGCTAATAAACTCAACAAATTAAATGAAATGGATGAAATGGATGAATGCTTTAGAAATCATAACTTACCGTAATGGATACAAGGAGAACTAGAAAATCTTCTTAAGAAATTAAATCCATAATCAATAAATTTCTCACAAAGAAAATCCCAGTACAAAATTGTTTCACAGAAGAAATAATCCCAATCTTATATATATGCTTCAGAAAATATAAAAGGAGGAATCAAACAACTCATTTTATAGGGCCAACAGAGCACTGAAAACAAAATGTCAAAAGAAATCACATAATAAGTTTACAAGTGGATATCCCTCATGACTGTAAACAAAGATATCCTTGATAAAATATTATCAATGGAATCACACAATTTATAAAGCAAATAATGTGTCATAATAAAGTGGAGCTATCCCAGGAGTAAAAGCATAATTTAACATTTGAAAATCAATCATTGCAATTCACCCTGTTAACAGACTAAAAAGAGAAAATAAAGGAGAAAAATCATATGAAAAAATTTATGACAACATTCATTCATGGTAGTAACTTCCAGAAAACTAAGACTAGAAGGAAGTTACATCTGATAAAGAGCATCTATGGAAAACCTAGACCTAACATCACTCACTTATTATGGTAAAAAAAAAAAAAGTTTTCCACAAAGATTGCAAAAAAGGCGACGATGTTTGTTCTCAGCAATTCTATTGTGTTCTACTAGAGGGTCCAGACTTTGAATAAAACAAGAAAGCAAAATGCCTAAAGTTTGGAAGGTAGAGAAGTAAAACTATCTTAATTCATACATAACATGTTTGTTCATGTAGATTGATACATATAACCGTGGAACAAAATAGAAGCCTAGTAGTTGACCCAAATACATTTAATTCATTTTCTTTTTACAAAGGGGCAAAGGTAATTCAATGGGGAAAGGAAGGTCTTTCACAAATTTTCCTGGCATTGCTAAATAAATATATGGAAAGAAATGAATCTTGACAGCTACTTTTCAAAATGAAAAAATAAATAAAAATAACTCAAGTTGGGATATATAACTAAATGTGAAATCTAAAAGCTCCTAGAAGAAAATATGGGAGAATGGACTCACAAATTTAAATAGGAAAATATTTTTTTAGACAGAAAGAGGTCATAAAAATCACTAACCGTAAAAGAAAAATAAAATGATAATTGGGACTACGTCAAAATATTGCACTTCTGCTCTTCAAAAGATATAATTAAGAAAATGATTATGCAACCACAGAATAGGAGAGAATGTTCACAATTCATAAACATAACAAAGGACTTGTGTTCAGAATGTATCAAGATCTGATAAAAATCAATAATAAAAATCAAACAATACAATTGCAAAAGATAAGCTAAAGACTTGAACACTTTAAAAAGGAAAATATACACATGTCCAATAAGCACATGAAAAGGCTCAGCATTAATCAACAGGAAAATTATAATATCACAATGTGAGCTACAACATCACATCCACAGAAATGGCTAAAATTAAAATGACTGAGAACAGAAAATGTTGAGCAGATATGGAGCAATGGGAACTCACACACGTTGTTGAGAGTATAAAATGTACAATTTTGAAAAACTGAAAGTATCTTAGAATGTTAAACATACACTTAATGCTATGACTGTGGCAGGAGGTCAACTAGACGAGGTGACCATAGGTTGACCCTTGAGCTGGACCCAGGCAATTGGATGTTCGTCACCCCCTCCGCTGTCCTTAGAAAGTACTTTCTGCCCACTGTTCCCCAGTGGGAGCCATTTTCAAGGACTCGGCCTTGAGGGAGCAATGTGTCGTTGAGACCATCTGGGTGGTATATGTGACGGCACACAGTTAAGACCTCTATATAAACTTTTGAGATTCTAACAGGCAGGTGCAGAGATCTACTTGTCCTGTGGCCGCCAAAGACAAGCTGTGTATGTAAGTAAGTTCCCTCACTTATTAAACCTGCAACCTATCAATTTGGAGCACCCTGCCTCTTTCTTTGGTTCCTCCCTTCCCTCTAGGTTTGGGGTCAGTTTCAGATTTCATCTGGGAAGCTCCCAAGTTATCAAACCAACCATGACATTCCTATACATTTACCCAAGAGAATAAAAATACCCATCAACAAAAAGACTTGTATGAGATGTTTAGAGCAGTTGTATTCGTAATAGGACGAGGCTAAAAAAAAATCCCCGGATTCTGTTAACAGAAGAGTGAATAAACAAATCATAGTATATTTATACAAGGGAATACAATTATTCCCATTAAAAAGAATAGAAACCAGCCTTCCAAAAATGAACTACTAATATGTATGTCTACATGGGTGAACTAAAGAAGAGAAGCCAGACACTAAAGAAGGAAAGACACCCCCTCAAGAATCTTGGGGGCAACATAGAGTAATAATATGGAGGAACAAAGTATCGGGTTGGCCAAAAAGTTCGTTTGCGTTTTTCTGTAAGATGTTTTTGGCCAACCAATAATATTTTGCATTCACTGTCTTAAACCCAATACACACATTATTTCATTTAATTCTAACTATATGTAGTAGGTTTTGTGATTCCCATTTTATAGATGATACTTTTTAGGAAAAAAGGGATTAAGTATCATGTTCAACATAAGAGGGGATTAAGTAGCAGATTCAGTATGCCAGCCCAGTTCTGTCTAAATTTTAATCCCTACACACTGAAAACTATCTCACTGACCTACAGTTCATTTCTACTGTTGCCCCAGTTTTCCAATCAAACGTGCAACCTATTGTCTTTCTATTCTAAGGGAAACCGATTTCCAATTAACCTCCTCTTGATTGAAACAGTGAAAAAGAGATTGTCACTCTTTCTTTGCATATAAACACTGAGGACCACCATTTTCTATATCGAGATTTTTAATATACAATAGTACAGATAATAATATAAAAAATACCTGTGAATATAGAATTAAGAGGTGACAAAACTAAGTTTGTGCAATAAATACTTAAAACTAATTTTGTAATAAAAGAAATAAAACAATAAATGATAATAAAGTAACATATGCTCCAATTTCAAAATCTCCCTGGAAACAATCACTCTAATGAATTATATGTGTAGATTATCAGTCTATTTTTATGCTTTTACATCCATATATAAGTAACAATAAATAATATATGCTATTATATGAGTGCCTTGATAGAATTGATGAGGGAATTATCTTGGCTTTTGAGGATATAAAAGCATTTAGAATCCTGTCAACTGTACTCTTTATATAAATATATAATTATTTTGCATAAAAAATCTAAATATTTATCGAGTATTAAATATTAATCTTTCTACAATAAGTATAAGGCAAAACACAAAATATTTTTTTCTGACCCAGAGACCATGTATCCCTATTGTTAGCACTTTTTATTTTGTGAATACATGAGCATCTTGTTGATAGATGTTTGCAACCTCAAAAATGTTTACTATCTACTGAAACAATTAAAAAATAGAAAAAAGTGGATTTTTAAAATACAGAATTATAAATTTAGAATTTAGACTTCTAATTAGAAATTAGAATTACTTAGAATATAGAATTAATTATATAAAATTATATATATATTTCTAAATTATAAATTTAGAAAAATTAGAATTTCATTAATTCATTGTAACCCAAATTTAAACTGCTATTAATCAATACTATTTGTAGTTCCACAATTCTAAAACAAATTTTTTTTTTCACATTTTACTGATTATCTATTTTGGAGCTTCATAAAATTGATATATATGTTAATTGTACTTACTGTTTCTTTTCTTCTCTTTTTCTCTGAAAATAAACATGATGTTAGTAAATGATGGGGTATTGTATCCTTCATGGAATTTTGTGCCTAGGATACATAATCAATTTATTTTAAGTTTTAATTTCTTGTCATAAAACAAAATATTTTTAGTTACTTTCACCATATTTGGGGTGTTCAAATTGATGCCAAACTTCATACTTACTTTGTTAAAAGGATTTGTATGCCTTTCTCCAATTAAATTTGCTCCAGAATTCCATTGGGAATAACTACAGCTATTTGTTGTTTGGGTTTATTTCACATAAAAAGTTAAATCATGGTAATCTAGGGAACTTACATATCCTTTGTAATTTTTTCTTCATCAACATTGGGTTTTCTTTTTTGTTTTTCTTTAGAAACTTTTCCCTAAAGGGAAGGCACATTTTACTCCCTCACACTTTTCATTTTTATGCTTTCTTCAAAAATTAGAAATAGATGGGTCTTCCCTGGTGGTGCAGTAGTTAAGAATCCACCTCCAATGCAGGGGACATGGGTTCAAACCCTGGTCCGGGAAGAGCCCACATGCCATGAAGCAACTGAGCCCGTGTGCCACAACTATTGAGGCTGCACTCCAGAGCCTGCGAGCCACCACTACTGAGCCCCCATGCCACAACTACTGAAGCCCACATGCCTAGAGCCCATGCTGCGCAACAAGACAAGCCACCACAATGAGAAGCCCATGCACCACAACTAAGACCCAATGCAGCCAAAAAAAATAAATAAATATTTTTTAAAAATTAGAAATAGAAAAAAATAAAAAATAAAGTGCACCAAAATCTGGAATGGCATTGTGATTAAAAGCAGAAGCTCTCAGTCTAACTACCTGCATCCAAATCCTGAATGCACCTGTCAAGCTGTGCAGCCTTGGGTAAATTTTTTGTCTTCTCAACTTTAGTTTTCTTACTTGCCATAGGGGGATTATAAAATTTCTATAATGTTTTAAGATATATAACATGTTAATCAAGCAATGCACACAGCACAGAGGTTGATGGCCAGTCAACAATGAAAGTTAGATGTTTTACTATGGCTACAATCAAAAGAATTTTCTTTTTGGAATTTTATTTTATTTATTTTTTTTACACAGCAGGCTCTTATTAGTTATCTGTTTTATACACATCAGTGTATACATGTCAATCCCAATCTCCCAATTCATCCCACCACCACCACACCCCCACTTTCCCACCTTTGTGTCCATACGTTTGTTCTCTACATCTGCCTTGCAAACCAGTTTTTTGCCTTGCAAACCAGTTCATCTGTACCTTTTTTCTAGATTCCACATATATGCGTTAATATACAATATTTGTTTTTCTCTTTCTGACTTATTTCACTCCCTATGACAGTCTCTAGGTCCATCCACATCTCTACAAATGACCCAATTTCATTCCTTTTTATGGCTGAGTAATATTCCATTGTATATATGTACCACAACTTCTTTATCCATTCATCTGTCGATGGGCATTTAGGTTGCTTCCATGACCTGGCTATCGTAAATAGTGCTGCAAGGAACATTGGGGTGTATGTGTCTTTTTGAATTATGGTTTTCTCTGGGTATATGCCCAGTAGTGGGATGGCTGGGTCATATGGTAATTCTCTTTTTAGTTTTTTAAGGAACCTCCATACTGTTCTCTATAGTGGCTGTATCAATTTACATTCCCACCAGCAATGCAAGAGGGTTCCCTTTTCTCCTCACCCTCTCCAGCACTTGTTGTTTGTAGATTTTCTGATGATGCCCATTCTAACCAGTGTGAGGTAATACCTCTTTGTAGTTTTGATTTTCATTTCTGTAATAATGAGTGATGTTGAGCAGCTTTTCATGTGCCTACTGGCCATCTGTGTGTCTTCTTTGGAGAAATGTCTATTTAGGGCTTCTGCCCATTTTTTGGTTGGGTTGTTTGTTTTTTTAATATTGAGCTGCATGAGCTGTTTATATATTTTGGAGATGAATCCTTTGTCTGTTGATCCATTTGCAAATATTTTCTCCCATTCTGAGGGCTCCAAAAGAATTTTTTGAGGGCCAAATTTTCATGACATTTCACACTTTTTCCTCATATTTGAAGACTTAATATTTATTAGAAGATGATTAATTAACCAGCTTAACAAACACATTATATATTTGAAATCTAATTTATATTATAATTATATAATAAATTACTAAAATAAAATTTTAATAAAGTCAAAAAATTTTTAAATATGCACATATCTGCTCTCTTTTTACTTCTAATTTTTACTTATTACATTTTTCTCTCTTTTTTTCTTAATTTGATCTGTCAGGATTTTTCTATTTTATTATGTTTTTCTAAAATAAGCTCAAGGACATGTTTATAATATGTTCCCTTTTATATTTTCTAGTGCATTCATTTATACTTTTATCTTTATTATTTCCTATTTTGACTTTCCTTGAGTATATTTTATTGTTCTTTTTTAATTGAATTGAATGTTTAATTTGTTTAATTGTATGATAGGATAAGTACTTCAGAAATACACAGTTATGCCTTTTCTATTTTCAGTTCTGATGTGTGTATTTATTTATTTTTTAATATGACATTGATTTCCACTTCTCTTCTGGATGTTCCTATTCATTATTCAGAACCACCTATGAATGTTGGAATGGGTTTGCATTATTTGCACTCTGTATAAATTACCTTCAGTAGGAGAATGAATTATGGGTCCCAATCTTTTACTCTTCCCTATATTCACACCTTTAATCATAACTTTATTGTTCTAGAGACAGAGTGTGTTTCTCTACCCCTTGATTTTTGGGCTTATCCATGGGAATTCTTTAGACCAAAGGTGATTGGAAATGATACAATTAGAGACTTGATATGTGCTTGTGCAGTTGAGCTTTCACTTTTATGTTTCTACTATCCATTAAAAGAATATGTACTGGAGAACCTACTGAACTAAGCCCAGCCTAGCCCAGTGGAAAAACTCAGCCAAAATCCGTCAATCTTAGCTCACTCATAGATTCTGCGCCAAAAATACGTCAATGTTGTTTCAAGCTACTAAATTTCAGGTAGTTTATTAGTCAGCATTGTTATGGCAATAGTTAATACACTCAGAAATTGCTACCTAGAAATGAGGTCCTGTGGTAATAAAATTCTAAAATGTGTGACAATGGACCTGGGACCATGTGGAAAGCATTGTGGAAACAGTTAAAGCAGCTATAAAAACGGTGACCTGTATGAGTGGGAAAACGTTTAGTTAAAACCATGGCCTGTGATAATGTGGAAAGGATAAAATCTACCTAATGATCTTGTAAGGGTGGAAAGGGGTAATTTTAAGGAGATTCTGAAAATGTGTGCTGTTACTAGATGCATTTGATAAGGTACTAAAAGAATTATGCTCAGAAAGAAACTGTCCAGTTTGCAAACAGAATTTGAAGAGAGTACAGTCAGGCCAGAAGTTTCAGGGATGGAAGATAGAACTATTTCTCACAAAATCGGCTTCAGGAAAGAGACCAAATATGGAAAAGTGAGTGGGGATAGTGCCTGTAAAGCATGGCCTCAGGGAAAAGACATAACCAAGAGTATCACTGGAAAGCCCACTTATAAAGACTCTGAAAGGATTAATTGAGCACCTCAGAGCTACTCTCAGCCAAAGAAGACTCTAGAATGGTTAACAGTGTGGTTCCATGGAAGTCTGATGCACCCAGCACTTTTATCACTGATATAAAAAAAAATCCACAGCGTTTATGAAAATGTTGAATTGGCAAAAGCCCTGACAGCCTGGACTAAAGGAGTCTGAAACCATTTGAGACATAAAAACTCTCTGGGTTTCTAAATTCTTACAGGCAGACAGCGGACTGTGTAAGCTGACCAGGCACCAAAATAAGTGTTTTCCTTAGCTTCAGGGAAGAGGTAAGCCTATTTTTCCTGTAAAGGGATGGATAGTAAATATTTTAGGCTTGCTTGGCCACATGTGGTCTCTGCATATTGTTCTTGGCTTTGGTTTTGTCTTTTACAAGTCTTTCGAACATAAAAACCTTCCTTAGTTCCCAGATCATAAAAAAAGACAGGGCTGGATCTAGCTCAATGGGCTATCCTGTGCAGGCCCTACTCTAGAGTGTATGGACCAGACAACATTTGCCCAAGAGAATTTCAGAACTCTAAATGACCAGTGAATCCTGGTTAGACAGACAAGGAAGACTTTATTCAAGGCTATTGCAGTAGGGGAGAGAGGACTGAGCTCAGATTTAATACAGTTGCATGGAAACAAATGGTGGGAGAGTTCTTCATAGCTGTGATGAAGGGAATCCTGGGCCATCTGTGCTTGCTAACTGACTTCTTCCAAAGGAAAAGTGAACTTTCTCCTGTTTCCATGACAGAGGTAGTCTTAAAACTCAGTTCAGGGTGCACCACAGAGACTGTAAGACAGTGCTGTCTCTTCTTTGATGATTACTTTCCAAAGGGACAGCTCTCAGGTCTTTGAGAAACACACTCCTGGGTTGTAAACTGGCAAGAGGATTTTTAAAAGAGTTGCATCTCAAAGAGGCAGAGAAAGGATTTAGAGTTGTAAGTTTTCTTAAATAAATGCTCTAAAATAAGGGAGGGGAATGACCACTGTGTTTAGGCCATCCGGCTGGGGTGAGGGGGAAAGAGGGAGGTCAGGGGCCAAGAGGCAGGAAGAAGCCTGTCTCAAGTTTATTCAAGCCGAAAGAAATGTTAAGGCTATATTGATTAGAAACAATTAGCATTATATTAAAAGTTAATATAAAAAATTAAACATGTACATAACTTATAAACTACCAAATCTACTCCCAGTATATACCCTGCAGGTATTCTCATATATGTGCAAATGTAACTGTTTTAATGCATGAAGTAAAATCCTAAAGCAAACTTTTCAGGAAGCAAAATTATGTTTGTCTTCTTGTCCCTTTCATTTGGTCTTCTGGGCTAGCTCATCCCCTGCCCTATGATGAAGTTAATCCCCTACATTTCTGATCACTTTTAGACAATATAAAATGTTCTCAAATCATTTAAAGTCACACTATTTAGTCTTAATTTTGTCATTAAAATGTCCTGCCCCATGTAATACTCAAAACTTTAACATTGGTTTAAAGTTAAAACTTTCCCTTTTCTCCCAGTTGGGAGAGGAGCTTATAATTGGTCTTTCCTCTTTACCTTCAGAGGAAAATAGAAAGGAAAAGAGGAATGAAGGAGAATGAGTTAAGAATTTTCTCACTGCTGGATAATGTGGAAATTGGCTTCAGTTCACTTTGGAACGGACATATGTTTAAAACTGTCTCTTCTTTTCACCTTGTTTATGATTTCCTTTGCTGTGCAAAAGGTTTTAAGTTTTATTATGTCCCATTTGTTTATTTTTGTTTTTATTTCCATTTCTCTAGGAGGTGGGTCAAAAAGGATCTTGCTGTGATTTATGTCAAAGAGTGTTCCTCCTATGATTTTCTCTAAGAGTTTTATAGTGTCTGGCCTTACATTTAGGTCTTTAATCCATTATGAGTTTATTTTTGTGTAGGGTGTTAGGAAGTGTTCTAATTTCATTCTTTTACATGTAGCTGTCTAGCTCTCCCAGCACCACTTATTGAAGAGGCTGTCTTTTCTCCATTGTATATTCTTGCCTCCTTTGTCAAAGATAAGCTGACCATATATGCGTGGGTTTATCTCTGGGCTTTCTATCCTGTTCCATTGAGGTACATTTCTGTTTTTGTGCCAGTACCATACTGTCTTGATTACTGTAGCTTTGTAGTATAGTCTGAAGTCTGGGAGCCTGATTCCTCCAGCTCCGTTTTTCTTTCTCAAGATTGCTTTGCGTATTCAGGGTCTTTTGTGTTTCCATACAAAATCTGAAATTTTTTGTTCTAGTTCTGTGAAAAATGCCTAGAGAGGTGGGATAGGGAGGGTGGGAGGGAGACTCAAGATGGAGGGGGTATGGGGATATATGTATACATACAGCTGATTCACTCTGTTGTACAGCAGAAACTAACACAGCATTGTAAAGCAATTATACTTTAATAAAGATGTTAAAAAAAGAACAGCTGTCTCTTCCTCTTATGATAAGGGTACCCTCATTGGCTTTGTGGCATCACCAGTGTCCCTGCTTCCTTTCCCATTCCAACGGCCTCCTGGATGCATAGCCATTTGGCAGTATCCCCTCCGCTGAAGATGAGATCTCTTCTCCCCAGAAGGACTGACATGTTACTCTGGAGTTGAAATTAAAATTTAAAAAAAATCTCTATCTCAGCCTTCTGGGCCAATAGGAAAAAGAAAAATAGTAAGGATACTTAATTTAGCTACACCATATTTGACTAAATTTTAAGAGAAAAGAAGTGGAAGAGGAAAGCAGTATGAAGGACATGTACAGGAAGATAAGACAATAGACACACAAAAACAGAGAGATAAATAGAAAGGAGACAGAGGTTCATCAGATCCTGCAGTATATGTTAATTAGTTTTTAAGTCACCCTCTGGTAGTTCTTTAGCTGCGAGTCACAGAATATTTAGCACCTCAACACACTCCTCTTTGAAACTGCTAATCAATCAATTAGCCACCGTTCACAACTCTTTAGCGCCTAGTTACATGCTAGAAAGTAATTTTTCCGGAAGAGCTTCTACCCTTTTATTGTTTGTCACTGCATCCGTGTGCTCACTACAATGTCTGGCATATGGTAGGCAGGCATTTAAAACAACTGTTTTGAATTAATAAATGAAGGAATGTACCCTTCAACCTAAAGGGAAGGAAGTTACACTCTGATCACTGTGATGGAGCTACAGTAATATCATCAGATGAAATAAGTTAGAGGTAATATCTTGCCCACAGGCTAAAGGTATGTTCATTCCCTTTTAATTCCCCACACTTGTACTGTGCACCCATTAAATAAACCTGAATTTCAAAATCCACCTTTGCCTTGGGGGAAAAACTAGTATCACAGTAATACTCCCACAAAGTACAGAAATTCTAGTAGTTTTAACAAGCACAAGTCTAAAAAATATAGAGTCATACTGCCTTGCTTCTAATCCCAGCCAGCTCTATCATATGGGATTATTATAATGTTAATTGTTATCCTTGTGCCTTATACATATTAGGTATTCCACATGTATTATCTATAAACATTATTTCACTTTACCCTCTGCAGAATCCCTAGGGATTGTTTCATGTGTTTGCAAAAACATGACCCTCATAAGCACAAAATGAACTCTATCCTTTCTTCCATTTCTTCTGTGTACCTGTATTAAGTCAGAGTTTAGGTTTTCATTGCCCCCAAACACCCCCGCTGGTGTCTACCAGAAATGCCACCACTGCCTGGTAATGTATGCACCAAGACTGCCAAAGTCCAACGTTAGTTTATGTTAATATTAAGGGGGCTAATGACCTTCATTTATAAAACCCAAACATTCTTATAACCATGGGGCAAAGGTCTAGCATAGTTCCCTTTCAGAGTAGAAGCCATAGGCATCAATGCTATTACACAATTTTTTTCCCAAGAAAAATACAAATATAGGACATTTGATGTTCTTGTTCTCTTTTTATAGTACTTTATCCCAGAGTTCAAAAATAAATTCATGATTCATGATCAGAGGATATTTGAGAAAGTGATATTATTCTATGCTCAGTTACTTCATTGGCAGGATTTCATTTATTGACCTTGAATCAAACTTATGCATTTTAGTTCTTTCTTCCATTAGGAAGTGTTCCCCTATGCCCATACCTACCAGAGTTCTGCTCAATAACTCATATAAATAACTATTTTAAAAGCCCCACAACCATCGTCAGTTCTCCAGATGTAGTAAAATGTGCCAAAACTCTAGCGTAGGCACAGCTTAAACTCAGAGAATGGACCAGAACAGGATGAGTCACTGCAAGAGAGTAGCTGAGGGGGATTGCGGGCTGAAGATAGAGTTGAGAAAGGAAGAAGAAACCTGGAAGAACTCACAAATACTTATTAGAAGCTTGTAGGAGTCATGTCACTACCTATAACATCAAGAGAAGTGAGAAAAAATAAAATAAAGATCTGTTTTTCATGGATGGCTGGTATTACTTACTGTCACGTCCTGAGAGTAGAACCAAAGTTCATGACATATAAAGCATTCACATTTCAGAGAAAGAGTGGCTATCAGCCAGGTGGTGAGGTGGACTTGAAGTCTCAGAAAGACTCAATGTTCTAAGCTACATCCTGGCCCAAAAATTCCCCATAGAAACTGTTGCCCAGACAAATGTCTTGATTTCTAAAAGACAGACAGCTGTAAACGACCTCAAAAAAGATGGCTTTGTGCCAGTGACTTAGACTGTCCATCTCTCTTAACTTTTTCCAACTATCCTATAAAAGTCATATATGAGTAGCCAAGATTTCTCAAAGAAATAAAGTTTGGCAAATCTTTCATACTATAGTACTACACTCTCAAGTAAAAGATTCATTCCCCGAGAAAGTAGCTAGAAGACAAATGCAATTTTTAGAAAATTACTGTGGAGTAGATATGGATATGAATTTATTCTTTTGAGTAATATTTACTCTCATCTTTAAAACTGGTCACAAGGCTGCCTGTCAATAGTTTAAACTATAAAACAATTAAAAGGCATTAATATTTATTCCTCATGATACTCCTAGGGGAATTTTATAATAATCCTTTTGAGGCTGTTTTCATACCTAGAGTTTATTTATTTGTTTGATTCATAAGTGGATACACTTATATAGCCTCAGGCTTTACAACATTTACATCATTGGATATAAACCCATAGAAAAACGCAGCATCAATGTCAGCAGCATAAGGTACAATTTTAGATTTTAGCATGATCTATCAGTTAAGAGACATTCATTTACAAGCAACAGAAAACCCAGCTCAAAGTGGCTTCAAAAATAAAGGGCATTAATTGGCTTTAATAAGTAGAAGCAAAAAGAGACAAACCTTTGGAGCTGAGTTGATTCAGGGGTAACAGAAGGTCAATAAAGACACAGCTTTGCTCCATCCTTCTTCTTTACCTTCAGTGGTGTTAAGTTCATCCCCAAACTGCCACTCATCTTAATTACAGTTTCAAGAACTATACACTTCTTTCTTCACAACAGTGGAGGGCGTGACACTCACTGACAGAAAATTCCTGATAAGACAGAAGAAACTTGTTTCCCATCAGACCATAACAAACATTTTATCCAGTGTTGTTGCACCTGAGTCAGTGGTGACAATTTTTTTCCCATGTTTTCAGATTATTGTCACTGAAAATATTTGATAAACTATTATGATATATGTCCATTTTAACATCTTCAGGTAAGAATTTCACTGTGCTGGAAAATAATGACCTTTAAGTATGAAGATAGTATTTTGATTATAAAGCAGAATATTTCTGCTACCTCATCCTTTAAAATGTTGCCACATTCATTAACTTCTCAGGTTATATAAAGCACATAGAATCCATTTCTTATCCTTAAATATGTTTATATCCACAATGCATGAATCAGATATTGATGAATGTAATAACTTGTGGGGTTATTTAAACATTAAAATTTTCAAGTAGCACGATGATTTAAAATCAACCAGGAGAATAATCCCTCAAAATATTGTTTTATGTAATTTTCTGGCCATTTCCATAATAGCAAAGTAAAAATGGTTAAACTTTATAAAGAAATTAAAAGAAAATATTTCACTTTTGCTGCTCCTTTGAAAACACCATTATTAGTTCTCAAATAAAGAGGGAAAATTTTAATTTGGGTGGGGGTGAAATCCCTTATGAGTAAAATTATCAACTATATCTCAGTTTTATAAGAACTTATTTTGAAAATAAAGAGATTACTTTGTTTTAAAGTATTACAAAATATTTTATGTTACAGGAAAAGTGACATTTAAAGTTAACATTATTAGCAAATTGAACTAACATAAATCACTCACCAATGTATTTTACTGTTTTTAACAAATCCATAATATGGAACATAGGTTAGGAAAGATGTCCTTTTTCCAAAAATTGGTCAGATTTAGTTTTGAATCACTAGGCAAACCATACAAATCTTTGAGCCTTAGGGTCTTCATCTACAAAATGAGAAAACTAGAGTAAATGCACTTTAACATCCCTTCCAGCCTACAAATTTATGTAGCAATGTTATCTTAAGTAATCCTTTAAGGAATGAAGGTTTCTAGATATATAAAGCTCCCCTTTAAGTTGCAAAGCTTTACCTGAAGCATTTACAATAAATGCATTATAATACTTCCCTGTCACCCTAAAAAAATATGAGATGACTGATAATACAGTCTCCTAAGTTCTGCCCCTCAAAGGGGCTGATTGATTGATCAGCACACAGGGATTTCTGGGCCTTGGTTCCAATTCTCTGCAATCTTGGGAAGAACTCTCTGAAAATGAGGACCCAGAACCTTCCCTGTCCCTGTCTCACTGTTTTGAAGACAAAAGAGATACTATGCATCAAAGTATATACAAAAAAACAACAAATCACCATAAGAATTCAAAGAATTATTATTGTGGTGACGAATTTTGACTTTCTCTTGATAAAAATATCTGGATATTATATAAAATATTTTTTAGAAGATTTGTGCATTTATGGCTCAAATCTTTCAGTTAATTTGACTATTCTGTAGTCATTTCGTTTCATTTCTAATTTGCTGCTTTATTTCCTAATTACATAGGGCCTGATACTCTGTTTCTCCCAGAGTCTAGAAGTTTGACCTTTTAACAGTTAAAGACATACACCTACAGATCTCTCTGTCACTCTGGCAAATTTGGTATCACCATTCACTTTAAAACAATGGCATGAACATATATACACTACCAAACGTAAAATAGATAGCTAGTGGGAAGCAACCGCATAGCACAGGGAGATCAGCTCGGTGCTTTGTGACCATCTAGAGGGGTGGGATAGGGAGGGTGGGAGGGAGGGAGATGCAAGAGGGAAGAGATATGGGAACATATGTATATGTATAACTGATTCACTTTGTTATAAAGCAGAAACTAACACACCATTGTAAAGCAATTATACTCCAATAAAGATGTTAAAAAAAATAAAAATAAAAATAAAGAAATGACAATAAAAACAAAAAAAAAACAATGGCTCCCTAAACTGGGAAAGGTTTTTTTGTTTATTTTGTTTTTCTGAGATTTCTAGGCTCCAGTCTGAGGTATTCTGATTCACTATGTCTGGGCAAGACAGGAAAGCTCTGTTTCTCAAAATCCCCCCCAGGTAATTCTGAAAACAGTTAGTTTGGGAACTACAACTTTGTCCTCAATTCGTAGCTGCTGCTTATGTTTTATAACAAACATAAAATTTCCCTCTGACATTGATCACAAGCACATTCAGAGAAAATTTATAAATATCTGTAGAGAACTACCTGTAACAATTTTCTGCAAGAAATTTTGAAACATTATATCAATGGTAGAGCTAAGACACTGCAAGAAGATGGTGAATAGTGAGTGGAGTTACCCTTAGGAGGCAATTGTTTTCTGTTTTGTTTATAGTCATTCACTGGTCAACAGAGACTATCTCAGAACAGTTGTCATCACTAAATAAAACATGGAAGATCTCTAAATAACAAAAAGGTGGCTACATAGTTAATCAGAATTATTGAGAAAATGTTTCTCACAGGCTTAAATGAAAAGTATAAAATAAACTGCACAGTTTCTTGTAGAAATTCAAAGATTTTCATGCCTCTGGAGTTTACCACAAATGAGACAAAAAAGTTAACCAAAACTACTATTGTAGAAAAATAAATTACATTAACTCCAAAAGTATAAGTGTAAAATAGGTACAACTTCATCTTTGGGGGGTTTAAAGCATATATAGATTTTACATTCTATTCATTCTACACAGAATAGTTAATTATGACAATGAGCTATACAATGTTCAGTACCAAGAATCAACACCACTTCTTCCAAACTTAATGCAAAACCACATTTGGTTTTTCTAGGAGTCCTAGAGTCTGTAGCCACTTCAGAATGTCTTTATGTGCTTTGGTTAGCTTCTTGGCAGACACCTATCATGAGCTTGATGGTTGGTGTTGGCATGCTTCCAGGCAACTGTGTTATATGCTGGGAAGTCTTATATAGATGAATATAACTGTCCCATTACATTCTAGGAGACATAGCTTAAGTTCTCCTTGAAATATTGTACAAGATATCATATGGGCAGTCTATAACCTAAATCAGCCAGGGTGCTACTCCAAATATCGCCACAGGAGGCTGGAATGTAATTAAATACAATATCTAATTACTTAATGTGACATGAACTTGAAAAGAGGGGTAAACTACCTTTGTCAGTAAGGAGTTTCATGATTCCTCCCATGCATTCTTGAAAAGTTCAAACCCCATGTGAGAGAGATGGGTGATATATAAACCACTTGTTTTGGCTGTTCTGGTGATTTTATGTTTGGTTCAAGTTTGTTTCAGAAGAGGTAACATAATACAAACCACACAGATTCTAGCAGTTTCATAGCCATCTTTAATAACGTTATCTATTTTGCAATTCGCATTAAAGCTTCCATTTCAAAGATATGAAATTATTTTGCTGTTGCTACCATACAATTAAGAATAGCGAATTGAGTAACATCCAAAGTAAAGTACAACTTATGCAGAAATGTCCAAAAAGTACTGAACATTCTGGCTAGTGATGGGGATCTTCCCGAAGCTCTCCTTACATTTAATCACACTTGGAGCCATGCCTACTTCCTGTTATCTCTTCTAGATCCTTATCACCTTGACTGTAAAAAGATAAACGTTTGCATCTTCAGCATTCTCATCCTTGAAAAATCAAGCAATTCCTGAAGACTCAATTATAGTAGCTCTGTAACTGTTGAGTTGATGGTGCTCTGAGATTATCTAAAAGAAAACATTTCTGTAATTATCTTCTCCAGTCTATCAGGCAGCCCTTGCCTCAGAAATGGGAATGAAGTCTCACCTTCCATGGATCTGAAGGTCAGAGAAGAAGCGTGAGTACAAGTCCAATGGACTGGATAGTACATTGGATGCAGGGCCAGAAGGAAGAGTCCAAGGTGCTGAGGCCATCGCTGGGGCAGAGGGATTCAGAAGGCACAGCCTGGCCACACCTCCAAGGTCCCTGCAGCTGCCATGTCAGCACTGAAACCTGCCCCTGCAGCCCAAGCCCCAGAGGTTTGGTTGCTGCCCATTTTCAACTAAGAATGTGTCCAGGAGATGAGCTTATGCTGAAGTACTTTGGCCTGAGCCATATGCCTCATTTTCAGAGTCAGGAAGGTGTTTATTTTCCCCAAAACATGAATTCTTAGCAGAGAGAATCCTAAAATGAAAACCAGGACTATTACCAAAATACAAGAGAATAGATGAGAGGATAAAACAATTTATGCCAAAATGAGGAACTGATTTGCAATTGGACTGAACATAGAGTAGGGGATAATCATAAAACAGTTTTATTTTTCTCCTACCAGTGCCTGAAAACACACTCCGTAGTATCTAGCTTATCTACCTCTGGAGAGCATCTTGGTCAGACCTCCATCCACTCTGTTACTATATCAGGGCACTCCAAGTCAAAGGTTCAACTTCACCCTGACCTTCTGCTCTTCCCCTCTTGACCTGCTCAGGCCTGACGATGGCTTGTAGACTTGCCTGTGGGAGAGGGAGGCATCATCTTGATTTTATTTTCTATTTAATTAAGTTTCTACTCCTTCTCCCACCGTTCTTATGCTTCTGACCATCTGGAATCGGGAGCATTGGAAGAAGGTCTTGGAGGAAGAAAGGCAAATGATTTATGTGTCTAGTTTGTTTGTTTGTTTGTTTAATGTGGCTCTTGTTGCCCTTCATCATGGGCACCGTCGAAAAGTTGACTTTCTTTTTCAAAGTCCATTTTTGTGTTTGGAACATCGTCCTTCCCTGCTCCCCTGCAGGGATCTTCACACTGTCCTCTTCCTTGACTCTTTGATGTATCCCCTGCCCAATCACATACACCCTCTTCCATCTCTTGTCCGGCAAACAAGAGATGGCAGAAAAACCTAGCATCTTTTTGCTAAGCCCTTCACCCATTGGCCAGCCCTCTTGGGTGAGTTGCTTTTAAGACTGCCAAGGCTCTGATAGTACTTAGCCCTTGCTGAGTTTTCTTGCCTTATCTGGCTATAATAAGACGACTCCAGCCAATCTTCTACCTTCAAAATTATGCAGGCAGGAGATAGCCACCAACTTCTTGGTTGGCTTAAAACTCACATTTCCGGGATTTTGCATTTATGTAGAACTCTTTTGCATTTATCTCCAGTGGCAGCATAAGGACTAAGATTTGCAGCTCAACAAGCATCCAGTCCAGAAATAGGATGCCTTCCCGCCTTCTTGTAGGCAGCCCACGTTTTGGGAGTGATTCTCTTGGGATCCCTTCACTCAGCTTTAGTTGATGGGGAGAGAAAGGAGCCTTCCCCTCCGCTACCTGGAAGGAGGGGAAAATTCACAACCTCTTATTCCTGTAAGTATCTTCCAAAGCAGGTTTTCTCAGTGAATCTCCAGTCTAATCTAAATATTGTTTGGAGATAAGTAGTGATAGTGCCTACACTGGTCGTAGCAGTCTTTAGAATGCAGAGGTTCACACTACGCATTCTCAGCTAAAGAGTTTTAGGCTAAATTCTGAGACAATAGCAGTTTAGATAAGAAAAGTAGAATAGGGGATAAATTTTCTGATTTATTCTGCCACCCACTTAGTATTACAATAGCCAAACTAGAGAGCTTAATATTCTTTTCCCTACCATGCCCATTTTTCTATTGGCAGATTAAAATAAAAAGGTGGACCGAGAGAAGGCTAAAAGGAATGAAGAATACTAAATATATAACTGCTCCTATTATCCTACCTTCTCAGATTCAAGACTCTTGGTTCATGAAAGGTTAACCACATTCTGTGATAGCAGTATAGAACATGTGTGATTCCCTTTTATCTAAAAATAGAGTTTTCTAAAGAATGTAGAACTATATTATTATTTTACTATTTAAGCCTGTGCTCAGTGAGATTCTAAAAACCTGAGAACTTTCTCAACACAGGAAACATAAATCAAGGGCTTACATTTAATATCCCACAAAGCAGAAATAATCCTACACACAAAAAATAAAAAAGGAAAAGAAAAGAAAAGAAAAAAGAAAGAGAGAAAAAGCACCCTTACAGATGTAGTACATTAAGCAGATACACATAGTATTTCTCTTCAATGCGAGCCATTGAACGGGTGGGAACCATGATTCAATAAGCTTTGTTTTAAATCATCATTAGATAGAAGACACCAAAAGCAAATGTGCAATCTTATCAAATACAGCAACAGAATTTGAGCTTAGCCATTCAATACTAGAGGCACTGAAACTCATAGAATATAATTCCATTTTGATCATGTGCACAGATAAACCAATGTAAAATTGTTTTCAATTTATACAGATAAAATAGATTTTCTTTTAAGTGGAACTCATCCCAATGATGAAATAACATTTAAAAAAAGGAGAGAAAGGGCTTCGCTGGTGGCGCAGTGGTTAAGAACCCGCCTGCCAATGCAGGGAACATGGGTTCGAGCCCTGGTCCAGGAAGATCCCACGTGCTGTGGAGCAACTAAGCCCGTGTGCCACAACTACTGAGCCTGTGCTCTATAGCCCGCGAGCCACAACTACTGAGCCCGTGTGCCACAACTACTGAAGCCCGGTGCCTAGAGCCTGTGCTCTACAACAAGAGAAGCCACCGCAATGAAAAGCCCGCGCACCGCAGCAAAGAGTAGCCCCTGCTCGCCGCAACTAGAGAAAGCCCGCATGCAACAACAAAGACCTAACGCAGCCAAAAATAAATAAATTAAATAAATAAATTTTTTTTTAAAAAGGAGAGGAAGAAAGATTTAAATACTATTATGCCTGAATAGAGGAACTAAATGTAATCTAATAAATTGTTTATTAAGAAGAAACTGGTAATTAAAATAAAATTCCAAACCAGATATGCTTTTGAAATATTAGCTGCTTTTAAAATAGAGTGTGTCCTGGGAATATTGCATTCAGATATTTTTAATATTCAATTATTTTTTAAGATCATTGACTATTATGACAAGAAAAATGATATGATTCACACTACAGTGTTTATGAAAATTAAAAATATAGTGATTACTGGAACACATCCTTTATTTTTATGGAGAAATTCATTATTCCCTAATGCATCTGGAATGCAAAAAAAAAAAAAGCTTTTTCTTTTTAATTAATTAAATCAAAGGTTGGAATTTCTTTACTTTGCTCAGTTTCTAAAGATGGGATAAGGCTCTTAAATTAAATGTCCCCAGAAATAGAAAAAGAGTTGAATTATCAGATAATCATAAAAACAAGCTCCAAAAAGAGATTGTACAGTTAATAGTCTAATCATTTTGATGAAGAGTGCACTTAATTCTTAACCACATTTCTACAGTGATGACAACTAATGGAAAAGCAATTACCGTGTTAGAATTATTCTTACACCTGCTGAGTCTGACCCTTTATGTTTCCACAGGGAATCCAATGGGGTTTGTGATAAATTGAGGTGGGAGAGTACACTAACTTTCTTTGTAGCTAATTGTATTGCCTCATTTACCAGCATCTAGCACAATAATTATCTGACCCAGCATTCTTTGTTATGAGCAATATGTACAAAATGTGGGCAATCAATAATAACTAGAAAACTGAGCTGGCAAAAAGAAATCATTATACATGAGTTGGAGTTATACTCAATTGCATAATATAGTATTTCTACAAGAAAGCTTGTGTTAGTACAAAGTTCTGTACAAATATGAAGTTGTACTGTAGTGATAACATTTCAGAAAATCAGAAGAAAATGTATCATTATTGTTTAATGTTAAATAATAAAGCAACCCTCCCCATGTAATGATATGAGCTTTCAAACACATATGGAATCAATTCCTCCTTAACACTGTGTAGAACATTTCTTGAATAGTAACTGTTCCTAAAGAACAGTTCATAAGACAGAAAATCAGAAATCAAATGACCATATATATGGAATAAAAAAGACTTGCTTGCTCTCTCCTTTTTCTGTATTTCTGGGGGATTTGAGTGGGGATGAGTGTACCTATGTATGAAGCTTGAAAATGAAGAAGGGGATTTTCCATAAACCAGGCTGACTCCACCTTAGAATAGTAGATGTGAACTTTTGTAATAAATTAAAAGTAGGAAGGATAAAGTTATATTTTGTTAGCATAAGAACATAAACAATCATCCCAACCAATGTCATCAGGCAGTATGAAACTCATATTATTTGGGGGATATTTGACCCTATGACTAGACTCATTTTTTATCCCCCTTATCCATTCATTGAGATTCTAAACTCTCCTGGAAAACATCCAAAACTAAGAAATAAAACAAGACAGATACCTAATAGAACAAAACGATTGACAGTCTCAAAAGCCTGGAGGGCAGGAGGAAGATTCCAGACCAAGATGCCTGGGGCAGCATGGGAAGAAAGAAGTGATTGGAAAAAGGGTGATTTGAGGTGTGGTGCCAACGACGGTGACTGTAAATCTGTCATGCCCACTGAGGAACAACTGGGCTGAGAAATAGGATATTTCTCTCATCCTTCACGTTTTCTACCCAAAGTGGATTCTTTTTAAACTGCACAAAGCAATGTGAAACTGAAACAATGAATACTGAATGAATACTGAATAAATAAATAGAATAATTTATTTTTCTAGAATCCGTGTGTGACAGTATATTAAGAACTCTCACATTAAGGAATTACCTGTGATTGGAAACATAATTTATTCTTTTTCTCTTTCTATCCCTACAAAAGCGGCTCAGGTTGTTCTTACTGGAACTCTTAGCACCAGTGTGTGTGTGTGTGTGTGTGTGTGTGTGTGTGTGTGTGTGTGTGTGCGCGCGCGCGCGCGCGCACGCATCAAGAGAAACAGGATGCCATAAACTATTGTCAAGTCACTTCACATGAATTATTCTCAGGCCATTCTTTCTCTCCCAAATCCACTGACTTGAGACTGTGCACAGCCTTTATTTACACCCCTAAAAACGTGAGGAAAGTCACCCTCCAGGAGCTGAACCAAAACCTAGTGAAGCATCTGGAGACTGAGATATTGAATTAACTTCTGATTTTCTAGTTCAAAACATTTTTTATGATTTCATTTGGCCAGCTCCAAATGGCACATCAAACACTATACCTTTATTTTTACTTTAGCTTAGAAACCCCCCCTTTTTTTTTTTTTTTTTTGTCAATTACTAGTCCGTGAGCTCTTTGTGAAATTGTTGGGTTAATGTTCTGATTACTTCACATATAATTCAGTGACTTTTTATGGATGGAGAAGGGAAAAATAACCCTACTCAACAAAGGGCTCATTTTTTTTTTTAGTGATTAGCTTTCACATGGCAGCATCCTTCTTGAGTTATACCAAAACAAACAAACAAAAAAAAAGGTTTTTGTTTGTTAGTTTTGGAGTCTCATTCTTCTGTTAAAAATTTTAAAACTGTCAACATTAATTCATAATGCATATGAGTCTATTATTGGTGAGTACCTGAACAGTCTCAGAGTATAAGACACAGCTAGCTCTGTCTCTGAAGAATCAGTTACCCGTGGTTAAGACAAGTACATTGGGGTCAAGTGAACCTGGATTCAAGTGAAAGTTTCACCATTAACTTCAAGTACAATGTTGGGTAAACTCTAAGCCTCATTTTTTTTTTCACTTCTAAAATGAGAATACAACATCAACCTTGTCAGGATGTTGTAAAAGTCTTTTAATTAATTCCTCTGGTAACTTTCGCAAGGTCACCTGCTCTTATTCGTACAGACTCTTAGCTCAAGACATCGTAAACAGAAAATGCTCTCCGAAAGAGTGTATATGAAGGGAAAGAAATTTAGTGCTTGCACTTGAGAAGTTGGTGATGGAATTTTTGTATGTGTTTGTATTACCAGTTCTCTGGATTGTCTTTCTTCATTAAAACAGTTTCATTTCCATTATGTCTTAAAGCATTTCCTTAGAATTTCTAATCTAAGCCGGGCACGCTTTGCTAGCATCTAGCACTTATATTCATTTTTGCCTTTATTTTCTTCATTTTTTTGTGGAAACTTGGGAGAAGAAGGGGGATATTTAGGTGATATTACTCTGCCATGTTGAGGTAGAAGTCTCAATTTATTTTCTAAATTAGGTGTCATATATCTGTCCATTTCCTTGGATTTTGAGTAAAGTTGTAATTTCAATTATTCCCTGCCCTTGAAAGCTATCAGAGTTTGCAAACAAGATGACAAGACTTCACAAAGAAGACCCTCTGTGGTAGGCTCCTATGTTTTATGAAATTTACCCACCTTGCCAGAAATAAATTGTGGGATTTTTTTTCAAAAATGGAATGCAATGCATATATAAAGATATACTTTAGCAGTTAAACCTCCAATTGATAAAATATGGATGTTTGATCATTAAAAGTTGAATGATGGACATGCATTCCAAGAGGAGATTTACCAGGTAAAAAACAAATCTTTAACGATAATAATAATATCAGTAGCCTTAATTATCGCTTCTTAATCAACTATACTCCAATAAAACTTTTTTTAAATTCCTTTTTTTAGTACTGGAATCCTATCCTTTCAGATCCTAATAAGTAATCAACATAATTGATCAGCAGTCCAAATTTCCATAAATGTATTTAATGCCTCATATGTCTAAGTCTTTGTGCTATACAGTATGAAGAATATAAATAGGAAAGGATGTAGCTCTTGTGTGTATAGAGTTTACAGTCAAAGTCATAGAGCTGGGTATACCAAATGCAGTATTTCATAAAAGGAGGAATTAATAAATACTGAATGCATATTTACTCCCAAAGCCATTGTTCTCTCTCTATTTCACTGAAATGAATATAGGGGAAGAAATGAGCCAAGAGTTCATGGAAAATGAGCCAAATGCAATAGGTAGAGATGCAAGACATAGAAGTGTGTAGAGAAATAGGTTATATAAGTGTATCCGGGCAGGAATCTGAAGAACATTATAGAATTAGAGGGACACCTGCTGACAGTAGGACAATCAGGCTTGTCTTTGGACTGTTTCTAACTTCTAACTTCCTTCCCTGTGAAAGGGAATATACACTCTTTAAAAGATCAATGTTACACCTTAAATATACATATATGTAGCATTTGAGCTCTAGGAATAATACCCTAGTGTGCCATTTTATGCTGTAAGAGCCATAAATGTTTTGAACTTGACTCAGAGGTGAAAAGTCTCTCCAGAGAAGCTTTTAAATGTTCAGAGTTGAAGACCTATTTTTCCTCTCTCTAAAAGTGAACAAAAATCCCAAAGGAGAGAAACCAAAATAAATAAATCAGTAGGAGGGTGGGAAAAATAGTGGACCAGCTGGTAAGATGGTGTTAGGAACCTGGCAGTTTGATAAATTCAATTTTCTGAGCAGACACAAGAGAGAGTAAGAACAAAAGGAGCAGGCCAGGGAGAGCAAGCTTCAAGAGCCATTATAAAAAACATTATAAGCAGAGGAGTGTTTATTATAAAACTAATGGAGCTTAATTTTAAAGGTTCTTTTTTTCTATTGTCTCCTTCCAGGGCAGGCCAGGGAGGGTCTCTAACAATGTGTTCATGTGATAATATATCTTGAAAAATTTACAAAGCAAAATAAGTTATTTTAACCAAAGTTAGTTAAGATCACTGTCTCTTTCCTCTCCAATTTATGCTCTGTGACAGGTCCCTTCCTATCAATTCAGGCAGCTTCAGTACGGCCTCTATCGTTACTGGGATCTAGCTAGAGGCAGGCCGAGTTGCAGATTTTTATTTTAGAAGGATAGTACCTGATTCTCAGTCACTTCTTTGTAATCAGTTAACTTATTTCTAGCCCTCTTGGTGTAGCAGTTACATCCAGCATATTCAACCACCTATTGAACCAACTGAGTTTTGTTTCCAATTTTTTTAATAATTTTTATTGGAGTATAGTTGATTTACAATGTTGTGTTAGCTTCAGGTGTACAGTAAAGTGAATCAGTTATACATATACATATATCCACTCTTTTTTAGATTCTTTTCCCATATAGGTCATTACAGAGTATTGAGTAGAGTTCCCTGTGTTATACAATATGTCCTTATTAGTTATCTATTTTATATATAGTAGTGTGTATATCTCAATCCCATTCTCCCAATTTATCCCTCCCTCCCCACAATTCCCCCCTGGTGCCATAAGTTTGTTTTCTACATCTGTGACTCTATTTCTGTTTTGTAAATAAGTTCATTTGTACCATTATTTTTAGATTCCACATATAAGCGATATCATATGGTATTTGTCTTTCTCTGTCTGACTTACTTCACTCAATATGACAATATCTAGGTCTATCTATGTTGCTGCAAATGGCATTATTTCATTCTTTTTTATGGCCAAGTAATATTGTATTTATAATTTTATTTTATTTTGCTTGAAAAGGGTCCCCAGAATTGTATAAGCTTCATGACCCACAAAACCCTGGATGAAACATAATTTTTGTAATGGAGATGTTGATCACTGACTTGGAGGCGGAAAAGAGATCCCAAGAAATCCATGTGGTAAATAAACTGATATAACATGAGAGTACTAATAACTCTGGGTTGGGAATGAGGAGACCTGATCTCCTGCCTCAGAACTGTTTAATAGTCATAATAATTTCATATAACAGGAATAATAATTTCATCTCTTCTGTAGTATCTGTAAAAAGGAAACGGTTAATCCAACTCATGAGTCCCAAACACCAGTCCTTGAATTGGTAATAAAGTTTGAATTCATAATAACGTTTTTTAGGACAACTCATTCATTCACACCTGACTAGAATGGTCATCGAACATCTACAATATGTCAGAGACTGCTAGGTACCAGGAACGCATGGACTCTGCCTTCCTGTAGCCAAGAGCCTAGTTTTGTTGTTTTGTTTTATTTTTTGTTGGTGGGGCTGGAGTGTGGAAACATTAAACAAATAATCACGGAAATCCATACAAAATTACATATTGTGTTTAAGTACTGTGACAATAACGTAGAAAGAGCCGCAGGAGTGTAAAATAATTAACTTCTGAAAGAGATCAGATAAGGCCTCTCTAAGAAAGTGTCATTTAAACTGAGATATGGATAAGCAGGAGGTAAGTAATGACAATGAGAGATTAACAGAGGAGACAGAGAGTTTATCAGGCAACTGGCAAAGCACGAACACCAGCCTGAAGCGGGACAGAAACACAGCTCAAGAGAGCAGTGGTCTCCACATTTTATTTTGATCATGTATAATCAGATTAAAAAATTCGACTACACTACAATATTTGTTTGTTATTTATTCATAAATAGTATACACACACTATTGTTTTTATATTTTGCGTATAATACAAAAATAACAAAAATATAAATGTTTAAATATTAACATGAATGGTACAGAAACCTTTCCACCTTAGCACTACTAATTTGTAATTTAATTAAGCACTGTTAATCAAGTGATGTGACTAGATTATGCACCTTTACTTTTGAAAATCTTGGTTTAATGCTTTGTAATATAGTAATTAAAAGTCTTTGTTCTATGGCCAGTTTATTTTGATGACTAATTTTAATGGCTATTATAGCTTTAAAATGTAATAATCCACAAAAGAGCAAATCTAAATAAGAAAATTGCATGGTTAGCTAAACTTACCAAATTATGACTTCGGTTTTTCAACACATTAACCAAGTAAGCAAAAGTTTTTATTAAAAATTGCCCAGCAAATTACAATTTTTTGGCATCAGTGCTGGGCAAACTAATCAGAGTGTTTTTCAGTTTTTAACAAAGGAATCTGAAATCCACAGAATTCTTTATTAAAAAATTCTAAGAGATTAGAAAACCTTGTTTCCATGGACATGAAGTGTGCAGAGATGAGAACATTTATAGGTGATGCAATCACACAACTTTCAGCCTGTATATCATAATGACGGAAAGAAACACTTCCACATATTTGTCTTCCAAAAAGCTCTATCCATAAAAAGAGTTTCTTTAAAAGAAAGTATCATTAGCTCTTTCACTTGTTAAAGTATCACGGTTACCTCAAATAGATTAGGCAATTTTAGTTCCAAAAAAATAACTAGTAGGTTTGAAATTGAAAAGAACCATATGACAGAAAAGATAAGCTCATTTTTTGAAAAGGAAAACTTCAGAATTTGTCTTTAAGTACAACAATTCTTCTAAGAATTTTACCATTGTTAACCAGCAAAACTTTGGACATTAGAGATTTTTATAGTTGTGGGTCATCTTATTTCCAAAGGATTATAAACACTCTATTCTATAAAGCATTGTTTTTAAAAGCCACTTCAGTTTAACCTTAGTAAAAGAGTAAAACTATTTTTAAAAGAAAGCCTGTGTTACATGAACTGCAGTGCTTTAAGATACTCTGAAAGGTGACAGAATAGCAAGGGTGGACCCATTTAGCAATCCAAGTTTTCAAGCACCCACTCTTTCCCAGCGAGCTCCTCCATTCTCTGTGATGGTTCACCTTCTGACAAAAGTAACAAGGAAGTAATTCTTATTGAAAATAGCAGTGAAGTCTACTTTTATAATTTTGTACATGAATATTAAAATAAATCATAATTCTTTCTCTATTATCTCAATGTAATATTATCTTGGGACCCCCTTTGTCTTTCTTTACCTCACTTTGTAAACTCCTACTTTAGAGGAACCAAAACAAAGTCAAGAAGGCTGGAGGGCAAAAAGCAAGGTGAGTGAGAGACAATGCAGGGGCCAGATCCTGCAGGACCTTGGACAGCATGTTCAAGGTCACTTCATGAACAATAGAAACCGCAATCAAATATATGGTGGAATTTTTTGGAAGTGGAAATGTATTTACCAGATCATCCTCTATTCTCTGGTTGTATCATCATTAGTATTAGTGTTTGGTGTTAACTTTTTCAAATAAGTTATAATCATGGTATTTTCTTTTAAATTTTATTTTATTGTGATAAAAACACAACATTAGACCTACTCTCTCCATAAATTTTTAAGTGTACATTATTGTTGACTATAGGTATAAAGTTATAAGGCAGAGCTCTATAGCTTATTCATCTTACTGACTGAAATTTTATGCCCCATTGATTAGTAACTCCCTAATTCTCCCTTCCCACAGCCCCTGGCAACCACCATGCCACTCTTTGATTCTATGAATTTGACTATTTTAGATACCTCATGTAAGTGGGATCATGCCATATTTGCTTTTTGGTAACTGGCTTATTTCACTTAGCATAATGTCCATACACCACATTTTCTTTATTCATTCATCTCTTTTTAATGTGTTTGATTCCACGAAAAGCTGTCCAGTCTTGTTTTCTTCCACCTCAATGATTGTTGCTATTGTTTTAAAATTTTAATGGTCTGTGTAATCCAAATGTCTGAGAACCACTGGTCTATATAAGATCTATGATCCCTTTACATGAAATCTATGGTCCCTTTAGTCTCTAGAATTCTGGGATTATATACTTGAAGAAAAAGATGGAAGTCCATTATGAAAACAAGCCAGGGCATTTTTGTTATTGTTTAAGAATAGAAATAAACTGTCTTTGTATAAAATGGTTACCTATAATTAAAGATGTCACAGAGATGTGTCCCAAGGGTTTGGACAACCCATAGATTATATAGCTCTTTTCGGTCAGTTTCCTACCAGCTATTCTACTGGATATATTATTAAGCATCCTTCAGCAAGTGTGCTGATAATTACTGGAAGATTTTATAAAACCATAAAGTAACTATATACAGGCACACTTCAGAGATATTGCAGTTTCAGTTCCAGACCACCACATAAAAGCAAGTATTGCAATAAAGTGAGTCACCAAATTACTTTTTTGTTTCCCAATGCATTTAAAAGTTATGTTTTACACTATATTGTAATCTATGAGTGTGCAGTAGAATCATATCTAAAAAATGATGTGTATATCTTAATTTAAACATATGTTATTACAAACAATGCTAACCATCATCTGAGCTTTCAGCAGGTCATATTCTTTTTGCTGGTAGAGGGTCTTGCCTCATTGTGGATGGCTGCTGACTGATCAGGGTGGTGGCTACTGAAGGTTGAGGTGGCCGTGGTAATTTCTTAAAATAAGACAACAAAAACTTTGCCACATGGATTTGACTCTTCCATTCATGAATGCTTTCTCTCTAGCATTCAGTGCTGTTTGATAACATTTTATCCACAGCAGTTCTTTCAAAATTGGAGTCAGTCTTCTCAAGCCCTGCCACTGCTTTATCAACTAAGTTTATATAATATCCTAAATCCTTTGTTGTCATTTCAATAATCTACACAGCATCTTTATGAGTAGTCTCCATCTCAAGAAACCACTTTCTTTGCTCATCCATAAGAAGAAACTCCTCATTCGTTAAAGCTTTATCATGAGATTGCAGCAATTCAGTCACAATGAATTAGACTCCACTTCTACTTCTAGGTCTCTTGCTATTTCTACCACATCTGCAGTTACTTCCTTCACTGAAGTCTTAAACCCTTCAAAGTCACCCATGAGGGTTGGAATATACTTCTTCTAAACTCATATTAATGTTGTTATTTTGACCTCTCCCCATGAATCACAAATGTTCTTAATGGCATCTAGAATGGTAAATCCTTTGCTTTTCAATGACTCTGCCCCGATCCATCAGAGGAATCACTATCTATGGCAGCTACAGCCTTATGAAGTGTATTTCTTCAATAAAAAGTCATGAAGTCAAAATGACTCTGATCCATGGGCTGCAGAATGGCTGTTGTGTTAGCAGGCATGAAAACAACATTAATCTCATTGATCTCATTGTACATTTCCATCAGAGCTCTTGGGTGACTGGGTACATTGTCAATGGGCAGTAATATTTTGAAAGGAATCTTTTTTTCTGAGCAGTAGGTCTCTCAAGAGTAGGCTTAAAATATTCAGTAAACCATGCTGTCAACATGTATGCTGTCATCCAGGCTTTGTTGTTCTTTATAGAGGACAGTCAGAATTCAGATTCAACATCATTCTTAAAGGCCCTACGATTTTCAGGATGGTAAGTGAACACTGCCTTCAATTTAAAGTCGCCAGCTGCATTAGGCCCTAACAATAGAGTCAGTCTGTCCTTTGAAGCTTTGAAGCCAGGCATTGACGTCTCTTTGCTAGCTATCAAAGTCCTAGATAGCATCTTATTCCAGTATAAGGCTGTTTTGTCTACAAGGTGTTGTTTAGTGCAGCCACCTTCATTAACAATCTTAGCTGGATCTTCTGTATAATTTGCTGCAGCTTCTACAGCAGCACTTGCTGCTTCATCTTGCACTTTCATGTTCTGGAGATGGCTTCTTCCCTTAAACCTCATGAACCAAACTCTGCTGGCTTCAAACTCTTCTTCTGCAGCTTCCTCACCTCTCTTAGCCTTGAAGTGAAGAGTCAAGGCCTTGCTCTGGATTAGGCTTGGCTTAAGGGAATCTGGCTTGTTTAATCTTCTAGCCACACCACTAAAACTTTCTCCATATCACTAATAAGCCTATCTCACTTTCTTATCATTCCTGTGTTCACTGGAGTAGCACTTTTAATTTCCTTCAAGAACTTTTCCTTTGCATTCACAACTTGGCTTACTGTTTGGGGCAAGAGGCTTAGCTTTCAGCCTGTCTCGGCTTTTGACATGCCTTCCTCAATAAGCTTAGTCATTTCTATCTTTTGATTTAAAGTGAGAGATGCAACCCTTCCTTTCACTTGAACACTTAGAGGCCATTGTAGGGTTATTAACTGACCCAATTTCAATACTGTTGTGCTTCAGGGAATGGGAGACCCCAGGAGAGGGAGAGAGTTGGGGCAATGGCTGGTTGGTGAAGCAGTCAGAATACACATATTTGTTGATATAGTTCGTGCTTGTGGCACCCCACTCCAAACAATTACAATAGTAACATCAAAGATCACTGATCACAGATCACCATAACAAATACAAAAATTTAGGAATATTGCGAGAATTACCAAAATGTGACATGGAGACATGAAGTGAGCAAACTGTTGGAAAAATGGTGCCAATAGATTTGCTAGACACAGAGTTGCCACAAACCTTCAATTAGTATAAAACACAATGTATGCAAAGTACAATAAAGTGAAGCACAATAAAACAAGGTATGCCTGTAACATACTCTAGAAAAAAAATTGAAACCTCAAATATATTTTTCAGGTTTCCAAAAATTTATTATTTTAGAAGTGAGAAATCCTTAGAATTTAATGAAAGCTAGACTTATTTTTTGCACATTTATTGTCATATAGACACATCCTAAATGGTAATGATTTTGTAAAATATAAATTTGTAAATAGCAATCATTCTGAAAAATATAGATCTTATTCTCTGGCTTTATCCATGAAAATAAAATCCCAAACTTGCATGAAACTTGTTTTTATCATAGCTGATACTTATCAAATTGCCAAGAAAAGCAAAAAAATTAAAATAAACATAAATAAAAAACTAAAATGTTTGACTGGTTTTTGTTTCAATAAGTCCATAAATATGTTACTTCTCAGAATAAACTTAAATGTTTTCTTCCATCTCTCAGGCAGGAAAGATTTCATTTACACAAAGCTAGAATGAGGTCTCATGCTATTCAGACCTCATTATTTTTACCAAGTTATCTGTGACATCTGTGACATGTACTTATCTAAATGATATCAGAGATAATTAAAAGCAAGCTTCACTTGTCAGAAAAGATATTCAAGGTAAAGTGTTTCATGATGTCATTTTCATTTTACAGAAACAAATATAGGAACCAATATGAACTGTCTTTATTTTTTATGAGTGCCTATGTTTATATTAAACGGTGATTTTCACAAAGCTTTTCACAGTTCCCATCACAGATTTTCCACAAACTGTGTCATGACTAAAATATAAACCCTTAAAATTTTAGAAGGAGCACAAATCTGTGGTGCAAAGAAATTTTTAGAAAAGATAAAGGTGTGTATTATTATCAGGTACAATAATAAAGATATGATAGGCCATATCTAGACAAATAGCTAAAAACCCAGAGTAAGTTGTGAGCCCTCCTAATGCATTCCATTCCAACTTTCATTTTTTAAAAAGCTATAAAAGAGAAAAACACTTTTTGTCTCCTAATTATGGACTCAGAAAACAGTATTTATTAACTTGTAGTAATAAAATACTTTAAACATGTTAAATAAAAATTCCTTTAAAATATTTAGTATTTTAGAAGTAGTAATATGTGTTTGATTGGCATACAGTTGAATATCTTAAATTCTGTTATGAAAAAGTCCTTGAATGCTATACTTTTTTCAATGAGTGTGTAAACACAATAGAATATAAGCATTAGTTTTTAGGGGAAATAAATACATTTTTTTCTTAGCATCACTAATGCAACTAACTAAATTCAAATTACCCAGTTCATGGATTATCCTCAGTGTTAAATGTTCCATTTCACAGGAAGATGAATTATTAATCTACCCAGTGATAAATTCCATAGTTCTCTTTAACCTAAATTTCCCTCTTTAATTGAATATTTCAAGACATTATAAATATATGGCTAAATATGTGCATATGAACAAGTATATCTATGAAAAATTATCTAATAGGCAAATCTCAAATTCTGTAGCATTTCAGATGTTACATTTTTAAAAATTCAGATCCACAATGGCAAAGTCTTACAATTATATGAAGCTGGGACTGGCACTAAAGAAAAGTTATGGAAATTAAGGAACAGAAATAATTTTTACCAAGGAGAACAGACATTTAACTGCTGAGTTTTTAAATAGTTTTTATAGTCTTAATATAAAATTGATCTTGTCCTGGGATCATCATATTTTTCCCAAATGTTTAGGGATAGTCTCCATCTAGTTCCAAACAATACTAAAGTTTTCCTTCCATTTGGTTATATTGATCTTCATTGCTTCTGAGGACAGTATTTTTAAGTACAATTGAGTGAGCAATGCTGCTTGAGGACTAGAAAATTGCTTAGTAGTAAATTAAGTCTTATTCAAAGCCAAGGAATTTTAGCAATAAATAGGTTAAATTTCCATTCTTGATTATGCAGGCATTTGAAAAAACCAATATTGATGCCTGTAAATATAATGTATTACCAGTAATTGTTAATGAAGTTGAACATGCAGGCTATATAATTTATAATAATATAATCTTGGAATTCAGTCCCAGTAGAGAAATACTGAGGGCACTTACCAACAGATGTATGATGCCTCTCTCGTTCTGGGAATCAAAGAGCTGTTAAGTTCTGTCCATGTTTTAAAAAATAAATCTTGGGCTTCCCTGGTGGCGCAGTGGTTGAGAATCTGCCTGCCAATGCAGGGGACACGGGTTCGAGCCCTGGTCTGGGAAGATCCCACATGCCGCGGAGCAACTGGGCCTGTGAGCCACAACTACTGAGCCTGCGCATCTGGAGCCTGTGCCCCGCAGCAAGAGAGGCCGCAACAGTGGGAGGCCCGTGCACCGCGATGAAGAGTGGCCCCCGCTTGCCGCAACTAGAGAAAGCCCTCGCACAGAAACGAAGACCCAACACAGCCAAAAATCAATCAATCAATAAAATTTTTTTAAATAAATAAATAAATCTCACCACTCAAATGTAACTGTCTCCTTAAAATCAAGAACAATATTTTAATTGCTAAATCTAGTGACTTCTTATCGATTTTCCTCTTTTTTGGTCTCTCTAAAGGCTCTGGCCCTGTTGATCATTTCCTCCTTCTGGAAATTCTCCTGTCTTCCAGGATGTTACTGTCTTCTATTCCTTTTGCTTCTTTGATCATTCTTTCTCACTTTCTTCATTATCACCTTTTCGTCTATATCCCTATTGAATTATATTTTCCCTATTTTTCTTCCTTAGGCCTTAGTTTGTGTGAGCTTTATACATTCTACTTGGTGTGTACAGAAACGTGGAACTTTTAAGTTATAGGTACACATTTTATAGAATATACTACCTGAATATATTATAGGTGATTCTAATTCAATAGACCCAAATCTTGCCACATTATGTGTCCTCAACAGCTCTTCTTTCTGAGAATTGATTAAAGACATTGCGTCTAACAGGTTTTTATTACCTCTTTTTCTAGTTAATTGAAAAAAAAAACTATGCTGTTTATCTCTAATCTTCCCAGACAATCTTATTCCCTGCAAACAGAGTGATTTTTCTGGAATACAAATCTGACATTGTCACACATCCACTTAAAATATTTCAACTGTTCATCAAAATATAAAGGTGGTTTCTGAAATCTTTAGCATGGAATTCAAGACTTTTCATAATGTAGGTCTACTTCTCTCCATTTCATTCATTCATTCATTTTTGCCATGTCTGTCATTCTGATAGGCACTAAAAATATGAGGTCATAAATAATATACTCAGTCCTTTCCCTCCTAGATCTTTTAGTGTCCCCGACTTCCAGTCTCCACTGTACCCACAGACTGTTCTACCTTTTAAAATGTCTTGATTTTTCATACATCATGGCTTTGTCCCTGAAATGTTGTCTTACTTGAGTGTCCTTTTATTCTTTGCCCATCTCACAGTATCTTACCTATCTTTAAAACAAACTGAAATTGCAGCATCTTTTTCAAGCTATAATTTCTTTTATTTATAAGTTCCAATAGAATGTTCTCTAAACTATTGATTAACTGTAATTATTTAATATCATATAGAAGCTAATATATACTATTACTTTAATGTATAGTACTATGTATCATAGGGATTAGTAGAAGGTCTTTGAAGTCAGTAAAATTCAGTCTCACATCCTGACTCTGTCCTTTATGATACGTGTGATCCATTGTAGGAAAATTACTTAGGCTGTCTCTGCTTCTCTTTCTTGGTATATGAAAATGGCTCACTAGATCTAGTTATATATCTTGATCTAGATGCCTAATCTATGCCTCCGTCTCTACAAATCCATTTACTTCTCTAATATGTCATTGGTCAATTCATTCTATTTAAGAAAGTAATTCTGATATGTAGATAATGTATATACTGTTGATTCAGTGTATTTTATAAAATGCATACCAATACCCATATACGATTATACCCAGGGCCCTGTCTTCAACATTGTCCACTTTTCTTTATTAAGGTACAGACATTCATAAGAATGGTTTGGTTAAATAAGTGGAAGTGTTTATAATTAAATAGAACATGTGCTTATATAACATTTTAATCAATGACTATCTGACATTAGGCAAGTTATTTAGCTATTCAGAATTTTAGTATCCTAATTTTGAGAATGAAAAAGTAGTGTCATAGTCCTTTCCATTTCTGAACACTCATTTCTGATTTTCCATAATCTATAGAACTCTGGTTACAAAAGCAGTACTGTATACCAGCAACTCTGATAGTGCTTCATTGATTTTAAAATTTGTATATGCTTTATCTATTTTACTCTAACGGTTTTGTGAGATGAGCAAGTCATTACTATATCTTTTAAGGTGAGAAAACCAGTGATAATGCTTAAATGACACTGGCATGACAGATAGCTAAAATTAGTTCTTCTGTTTTCCAGTCTAATGTTCCCTTTGCTACACTAGTAGTTTCCAGCCAGTGGCCTCAGGACTCCCTGTAGGTCTCAGAGCCCTGAATTTTAGATTTCATAAGCCTTAATAGAAGCATTCACTCAAATAGCAGTCATGTTATACAAAGGCCTAGGAATGTTTGTTTTAACACTTTGTTCTTTTCAATCAAAAAAAATGTATCTATCCATCTATTTATCTACCATGCACATTTGCTTTATAATTTTATGACAAGTGACATAATGCAATTTGATACAAAATCAACAGACCAAGCATCCAAGCAGTTGAATAACCATCTCTCTGTTCTTCCTTCTAGTTAGATAGTCTGCCTCTTACCTACATCAAATTCCCCATGTGTAAAACAGAAAATAACAGCTACTTAATCAATTCTCCATGTTGAAATATACATATAAAAAAGGAAAATAGAACAATCCCAAAGTCCTATTTGGCCATTAATTTCAATCCTGTAATTTCTTTTTCAAACCTTATCTTATGCTTCTTAAAGCAGTAAGGATGGTATTTCATTATGTAAATCAAGGTTCTTACAGATTCTGAAAGTGCCAAAACCAGGAAAAGAACTGAAATGAGAGAAGCCATGGCAGGAAATGGAGCAGCCATGGGTTGTTAGTTAAACTGCAGAATGAGGCCATGCCAGGAACATGCCTTCATGATGTTCTCATGTTCTCATGAATAAGGGTTTTCTGAGCTGTTGATCCACTATATTATAATTTCCTTTAGTAAGAATCTGCTTTTAATTTATCTTTATGTCCATTATATTCCATTAGAGGACCTAGAGTAGGTACCTAATAAATGTTTTGGAGAAGCAGGGAGAATAGGGAATTACAGCTCTGCTGTTTACATGTGTGAATTTGGGCAAAATATTTCATTGTATCCATTGTAACATGATACTAATAATAGTTAATTCACAGGATTATTTTAATTTTTAAATGTGCTTGGCATTTATTTAAAGCTCAGTAAATGTTAATTTCCCTTTCATTAATCTTGAATGAATTAATGAATAATTGCTATTTTAGGCAGGATGAAAGGACAGGAATAGAGTGAGGTCATGCTTTTAAAGACCTCAGATTACATACTTAAGAATTTCAACTTTTTCTTCTAAGAAATGAGGAAGTATTGTAATTGAACAGTGCCATACTTAAACGTATGATTTAGAAATAGTCCTTGGGCCACAGTTAAAATTCAACTTGGAGTGTATCTACCCTCATAAAGATACAGATAAGAGATGATGTGAGTTCTGGATGGGGCAATGGCACTGGGGATGGAACACGTGGGGTGGATGGATAAGAAGCACATTTTGGGTGCTATCTTGATAGGACTTGACAATGGATTAGATGTAGGGATTGCTAGAGAAGAAGGATCTGAATATTGCTCCAGTATTTCTAGTTTGAAAAGCTAGATGAGTGAATGTTATTTATATTCACGAAGATAAGAATGATTTACATGACTACATAATTAATGAAGGTTCATTGGAGAACAAATGATAATAATTAAGTATAAAAATATAACTATCATTCATTAGCACCTAAACTGCTACAAACTTTATCTCATTTAACCTTCATACTGCTCCTCTGAGATAGATGTTATTTCCACTTTACATGTGAGAAAAATGAGGCTCTGAGATACTGAGTGAGTAGTTCAAATTCACTGAGCTGAGCCAGAATTTGAGTACACGTCTTATTCTAAAGACTATGTCATTAAATTACATGCTACATTATGTGTCACTAAAGATTTGGGTAATTATCCTAATGAGGAAAGCAAAGCATTTGGCATTATTTAGCCTAGGGAAGTAAAGACATGTTAATAGCACAAAGCATGTTTATAGAATACCAAAAAATGTCAATATTTTGGAGTTAGGTTGAGGTCAAAGCAATACAAGTAAGTTATTAAAAGAACTCACTAGGTCAAAGAACTGTAAGACACTAGAATTAGAAATAAAATTAGAGAGGATGCAAAACATATCTTTGGAGAATGATGTATAAAAATGTGAAAAGTGTCCTAGTGGACTCACATTCTACGAATACTGCTCTGTAGGAAAATATAGGAGGAAATATATGGCAATTTTTGTCTTACAAATTGTTTGATGCTATGTACATTTTGCTTAAAACATGCAAAAGTTTGTTGTCCTATTAGACAGCAAAGAAGAAGCGCTTAGTAAAGAAAAAATTGCAGCAGCAAAATAAGGCAAAAGTGCTATGACCGGGGGGGAAGTTCAAGATGGTGGAGGAATAAGACATGGAGGTCACCTTCCTCCCCACAAATACATCAGAAATACATCTACATGTGGAACAACCCCTACAGAACACCTACTGAATGCTGGCAGAAGACCTCAGACTTCCCAAAAGGCAAGAAACTCCCCACGTACCTGGGTAGGGCAAAAGAAAAAAGAAAAATCAGAGACAAAAGAATAGGGATAGGACCTGCACCTCTGGGAAGGAGCTGTGAAGGAGGAAAATTTTCCACACACTAGGAAGCGCCTTCACTGGTGGAGATGGGGGGGTGGCGGAGGAGGAAGCTTTGGAGCCATGGAGGAGAGCACAGCAACAGGGGTGCAGAAGGAAAAATGTAGAGATTCCTGCACAGAGGATTGGTGCCAACCAGCACTCACCAGCCCGAGAGGCTTCTCTGCTCCCCCACCAGGGCGGGTGGGGGCTGGGAGCTGAGGATCAGGCTTCGGAGGTCAAATCCCAGGGAGAGAACTGGGGTTGGCTGCGTGAACACAGCCAGAAGGGGGCTAGTGAGCCACAGCTAGCGGGGAGGGAGTCCAGGAAAAAGCCTGGAACTGCCTAAGAGGCAAGACACTGTTGTTTCGGGGTGCGTGAAGAGAGGGGATTCAGAGCACCGCCTAAACACACTATAGAGAAGGTCATGAGCCGCAACTATCAGCGCGGACACCAGAGACAGGCATGAAATGCTAAAGCTGCTGCTGCAGCCACCAAAAAGCCTGTGTGCAAGCACAGGTCACTATCCACACCACCCCTCCCAGGAGCCTGTGCAGCCTGCCACTGCCAGGGTCCCGTGATCCAGGGACAACTTCCCTGGGAGAACACACAGCACACCTCAGGCTGTTGCAATGTAACACCGGCCTCTGTTGATGCAGGCTGGCCCTGCATTCCGGACCCATCCCTCCCCCCAGAGCCTGAGTGAGCCAGAGCCCCCTAATCAGCTGCACCTATAACCCCATCCTGTCTGAGCAAAGTACAGACACCCTCAGGCGACCTACATGCAGAGGCAGGGCCAAATCCAAAGCTGAACCCCAGGAGCTGTTCAAACAAAAAAGAGAAAGGGAAATTTCCCCCAGCAGCCTTAGGAGCAGTGGATTAAATCTCCACAATCAACTTGATGTTCCCTGCATCTGTGGAATACCTGAATAGACAACGAATCATCCCAAAAATGAGGCAGTGAACTTTGGGAGCAACTGTAGACTTGGGGTTGGCTTTCTGCATCTAATTTATTTCTGATTTTATGTTTATCTTAGTTTAGTATGCAGAGCTTATTATCATTGGTAGATTTGTTTATTAATTTGGTTACTCTCTTCCTTTTCTTTTATATATATTTTTTTCCTTTTTTTCTTTTTGTGAGTTTCTATGTGTTTGCTTCTTTCTGTGATTTTGTCTGTATAGCTTTGCTTTTACCATTTGTCCTAGGATTCTGTCTCTCCATTTTTTGTTTGTTTGTTTGTTTTTGTATGGTTTTTACCACTTGTTATAATTGCTACATTTGTTTTTACATTTGGTTGCTCTCTTCTTTCTTTATTTCATTTTTTTATTACTATTTTTTTTTACTTTTAATAATTTTTTTATTTTTAATAATTTTTTTATTTTTTATTTTAATAATTGTATTTTATTTTACTTTTGTCTTTCTTTCTTTCTTTTTTCTCCCTTTTCTTCTGAGCCGTGTGGCTGACAGGGTTTTGGTGCTCCGGCCTGGTGTCAGGCTTGAGTCTCTGAGGTGGAAGAGCTGAGATCAGGACATTGCTCCACCAGAGACCTCCTGGCTCCATGGAATATCAAATGGCAAAAGCTCTCCCAGAGATCACCATCTCAACACAAAGACCAAGCTCCACTCAAAGACCAGCAAGCTCCAGTGCTGGACACCCCATGCCAAACAACTAGCAAGACAGGAACACAACCCCACCATTAGCAGAGAGGCTGCTTAAAATCAAAATAAGTTCACAGACATCCCAAAACACACCACCAGATGTGGTCCTGCCCACCAGAGACAAGATCCAGCCTCATCCACCAGAACACAAGCACCAATCCCCTACACCAGGAAGCCTACACAACTCACTGAAACAACCTTAGCCACTGGGGGCACACACCAAAAACAACAGGAACCACGAAACTGCAGCCTGCAAAAAGGAGACCCCAAACAAAGTAAGTTAAGCAAAATGAGAAGACAGAGAAATACACAGCAGATGAAGGAGCAAGGTAAAATCCCCCAAACAAAACAAATGAAGAGGAAATAGGCAGTCTATCTGAAAGAGAATTCAGAGTAATGATAGTAGAGATGATCTAAAATCTAAGAAATAGAATGGAGAAAATACAAGAAACGTTTAACAAGGACCTAGAAGAACTAAACAGCAAACAAACAATGATGAAGAACACAGTATATGAGATTAAAAATTCTCTAGAACGAATCAATAGCAGAATAACTGAGGAAGAAGAACGGATAAGTGACCTGGAAGATAAAATAGTGGAAATAACTACTGCAAAGCAGAATAAAGAAAAAAGAATTAAAAGAACTGAGGACAGTCTCAGAGACTTCTGGGCCAACATTAAACGCACCAACATTAGAATTATAGGGGTCCCAGAAGAAGAAGAGAAAAAGAAATGGACTGAGAAATTATTTGAGGAGATTATATTAGAAAACTTCCCTAATATGGGAAAGGAAATAGTGAATCAAGCACAGGAAGCAAAGAGAGTCCCATACAGGATAAATCCAGGAGAAACACGCCAGACACATATTAATCAAACTATCAAAAATTAAATAAAAGGAAAAAATATTAAAAGCAGCAAGGGAAAAGCAACAAATAACAGACAAGGGAATCCCCATAAAGTTAAGAGCTGATCTTTCAGCAGAAACTCTGCAAGCCAGAAGGGAGTGGCAGGACATACTTAAAATAATGAAAGAAAAAAACCTACAACCAAGATTACTCTACCCAGCAAGGATGTCATTCAGATTTGATGGAGAAATTAAAACCTTTACAGACAAGCAAAAGCTAAGAGAATTCAGCACCATCAAACGAGCTTTACAACAAATACTAAAGGAACTTCTCTAGGCAGGAAACACAAGAGAAGGAAAAGACCTACAATAACAAACCCAAAATAATTAAGAAAATGGTAATAGGAACATACATATCGATAACTACCTTAAATGTAAATGGATGAAATGCTCCCACCAAAAGACATAGACTGGTTGAATGGATACAAAAACAAGGCCCGTATATATGCTGTCTACAAGAGACCCACTTCAGATCTAGGGACACAAACAGACTGAAAGTGAGGGGATGGAAAAAGATATTCCATGCAAATGGAAATCAAAAGAAAGCTGGAGTAGCTATACTCATATCAGATAAAATAGACTTTAAAATAAAGACTATTACAAGAGACAGAGTAGGACACTACATAATGATCAAGGATCAATCCAAGAAGAAGATATAACAATTGTAAATATTTATGCACCCAACATAGGAGCACCTCAATACATAAGGCAAATACTAACAGCCATAAAAGGGGAAATCGACAGTAACGCAATCATAGTAGGGTACTTTAACACCCCACTTTCACCAATGGACAGATCATCCAAAATGAAAATAAATACGGAAACACAAGCTTTAAATGATACATTAAACAAGATGGACTTAATTGATACTTCTAGGACATTCCATCCAAAAACAACACAATACACATTCTTCTCAAGTGCTCATGGAACATTCTCCAGGATAGATCATATCTTGGGTCACAAATCAAGCCTTGGTAAATTTAAGAAAATTGACATTGTATCAAGTATCTTTTCTGACCACAACGCTATGAGAGTAGATACCAATTACAGGAAAAAAACTGTAAAAAATATAAACACATGGAGGCTAAACAATACAATACTTAAAAACCAAGAGATCACTGAAGAAATCAAAGAGGAAATCAAAAAATACCTAGAAATAAATGACAATGAGAATACGACGACTCAAAACCTATTGGATGCAGCAAAAGCGGTTCTAAGAGAGAAGTTTATTCCAATACAGTCTTACCTCAAGAAACAAGAAAAATCTCAAACAAACAAGCTAAACTTACACCTAAAGCAATAAGACAAAGAAGAACAAAAAAACCCCAAAGTTAGCAGAAGGAAAGAAATCATAAACATCAGACCAGACATAATTGAAAAAGAAATGAAGGAAACGATAGCAAAGATCAATAAAACTAAAAGCTGTTTATTTGAGAAGATAAACAAAATTGATAAACCGTTAGCCAGACTCATCAAGAAAACAAGGGAGAAGACTCAAATCAATAGAATTAGAAATGAAAACGGAGAAGTAACAACTGACACTGCAGAAATACAAAGGATCATGAAAGATTACAACAAGCAATGATATGCCAATAAAATGGATAACCTGGAAGAAATGGACAAATTCTTAGAAAAGCACAATCTTCAGAGACTGAACCAGGAAGAAATAGAAAATGTGAACAGACCAATCACAAGCACTGCAATAGAAACTGTGATTAAAAGTCTTCCAACAAACTAAAGTCCAGGACCAGATGGCTTCACAGGCGAATTCTATCAAACATTTAGAGAAGAGCTAACACCTATCCTTCTCAAACTCTTCCAAAATATAGCAGAGGGAGGAACACTCCCAAACTCATTCTACAAGGCTACCACTACCCTGATACCAAAACCAGACAAAGATGTCACAAAAAAAGAAAACTACAGGCCAATATCACTGATGAACATAGATGCAAAAATCCTCAACAAAATACTAGCAAACAGAATCCAACAGCACATTAAAAGGATCATACACCATGATCAACTGGGGTTTATCCCAGGAATGCAAGGATTCTCCAATATACACAAATCAATAAATGGGATAAACCATATTAAGAAATTGAAGGAGAAAAATCATATGATCATCTCAATAGATGCAGAAAAAGCTTTCAACAAAATTCAACACCCATTTATGATAAAAAAACCTTCCAGAAAGTAGGCATAGAGGGAACCTACCTCAACATAATAAAGGCCATATATGACCAACCCACAGCCAACATCGTTCTCAATGGTGAAAAACTGAAACCATTTCCACTAAGATCAGGAACAAGACAAGTTTGCCCACTCTCACCACTATTATTCAACATACTGTTGGAAGTTTTACCCCAGCATTAGAGAAGAAAAAGAAATAAAAGGAATCCAAATTGGAAAAGAAGAAGTAAAGCTGTCACTGTTTGCAGATGACACGATACTACACATAGAAAATCCTAAAAATACTACCAGAAAACTCCTAGAGCTAATCAATGAATTTGGTAAAGTAGCAAGATACAAAATTAATGCACAGAAATCTCTTGCATTCCTATACACTAAGGACGAAAAACCTGAAAGAGGAATGAAGGAAACACTCACATTTACCATTGCAACAAAAAGAATAAAATACCTAGGAATAAACCTACCTAAGGAGACAAATGACCTATATGCAGAAAACTATAAGACACTGATGAAAGATATTAAAGATGATACAAACAGATGGAGAGATATGTCATGTTCTTAGATTGGAAGAATCAACATTGTGAAAATGACTATACTACCCAAAGCAATCTAGAGATTCAATGCAATCCCTATCAAACTACCACTGGCATTTTTCACAGAACTAGAACAAAAAATTGCACAATTTGTATGGAAACACAAAAGACCCCGAATAGCCAAAGCCATCTTGAGAAAGGAAAACAGAGGTGGAGAAATCAGGCTCCCTGACTTCAGACTGTACTACAAAGCTACAGTAATCAAGACAATATGGTACTGGCACAAAAACAGAAAGATACCTCAATGGAACAAGATAGAAAGCCCAGAGGTAAACCCATGCACATATGGTCACCTTATCTTTGATAAAGCAGGCAAGAATATACAATGGAGAAAAGACAGCCTCTTCAATAAGTGGTGATGGGAAAACTGGACAGCTACATGTAAAAGAATGAAATTAGAACACTCCCTAACACCATACACAAAAATAAACTCATAATGGACTAAAGACCTAAATGTAAGGCCAGACACCATCAAACTCTTAGAGGAAAACATAGGCAGAACACTCTATGACATAAATCACGGCAAGATCCTTTTTTAACCCACCTCCTAGAGAAATGGAAATAAAAACAAAAATAAACAAATGGGACCTAATGTAACTTAAAAGCTTTTGCACAGCAAAGGAAACCATAAACAAGATGAAAAGACAGCCCTCAGAATAGGAGAAAATATTTGCAAATGAAGCAACTGACAAAGGATTCATCTCCAAAATTTACAGGCAGCACATGCAGCTCAATATCAAAAAAACAAACAACCCAATCCAAAAATGGGCAGAAGACCTAAATAGACCTTTCTCCAATGAAGATATAGAGATTGCCAACAAACACATGAAAGGATGCTCAACATCACTAATCATTAGAGAAATGCAAATCAAAACTACAATGAGGTATCACCTCACACCAGTCAGAATGGCCATCATCCAAAAATCTACAAACAATAAATGCTGGAGAGGGTGTGGAGAAAAGGGAACCCTCTTGCACTGTTGGTGGGAATGTGAATTGATACAGTCACTATGGAGAACAGTATGGATGTTCCTTAAAAAACTAAAAATAGAACTACCATATGACCCAGCAATCCCACTGCTGGGCATATACCCTGAGAAAACCATAATTCAAAAAAGAGTCACATACCACAATGTTCATTGCAGCTCTATTTACAATAGCCAGGACATGGAAGCAACATAAGTGTCCATCGACAGAAGAATGGATAATGAAGATGTGGCACATATATACAATGGAATATTACTCAGCCATAAAAAGAAATGAAATTGAGTTATTTGTAGTGAGTTGGATGGACCTAGAGACTGTCATACAGAGTGAAGTAAGTCAGAAAGAGAAAAATATCATATGGTAACACATGTATATGGAATCTAAAAAAAAGAAAAATGGTTCTGAAAAACCCAGGGGCAGGACGGGAATAAAGATGCAGACGTAGAGAATGGACTTGAGGACACAGGGAGGGGGAAGTGTAAGCTGGGACGAAGTGAGAGAGTGGTATTGACATATATGCACTACCAAATGTAAAATAGATAGCTAGTGGGAAGCAGCCGCATAGCACAGGGAGATCAGCTCTGTGCTTTGTGACCACATAGAGGGGTGGGATAGGGAGGGTGGGAGGGAGACGCAAGAGAGGGGAAATATGGGGATATATGTATATGTATATCTGATTCACTTTGTTATAAAGTAGAAACTAATACACCATTGTAAAGCAATTATACTCCAATAAAGATGTTAAAAAAATAAAAAAGAAGTATTATGACCAAGCAGGGCACAAAGGAAAAAATACAAATGACCGATAAACATATGATAAACATCCTACCTGTTATTAATCAAAGAAAGAAAAATTAAAACAATAATAAGATAACATTATTTATTAAACTTGTAAATGTTTGTGATATACTGTCATGTACGGTGAGGGAAAATAGTTTTTGATGGGAATGTTAATTGGAAATAATAATGACAATAATGTTAATAATAATAATAAACATCTCTGAACGTTTCCTCTCTGGCAGATTCTATTATGATTATTTTGCATATTTTACCTATTAAATCTTCATAGTGATCACATGAAGTAGTTTCAAGAATTCCATTGTACAGATGAGGAACCTGAGCCACATAGAATCAGCCTCTGGTCCCATAGGCCGATTGACTACAGAGCCTGCATTCTACCTTTTCCAGAAAGGTACACTCTATCTGGAAAGTACTTAAATAATTAGTTAAATGTGCAAACCCTTTGACATGGCAATTCAAGAATTTCTCGTAAGTGTTTAAAACTATGACAAAAAAATGGTGTAAATGGGTAGACAGTGTAGCATTATATATAACAGTAAGAACTCAGAAACAACCTAGTGTCCAGCAATTGGGAATTAATGGTGATACATCAATACTGTGTATGTGATCTGTATTATTATACTTAGAAGATTATTTGATTACATGAGGAATGACTATATTCAACTAGTAAGCAAGTTGCAGAAGAGTATATACTGTATAATTATGATCTTCATAAACACAAACCTATATAAACACACACATTTGTGAAGTATTGGGAAGTTTGTTCATGAAAATGTTAGTTTATCCCTGAGTGGTTAGGATATTAGTGATATTTAACTGCATGTCTGTCTATCCTAATTTTTTCCCGTAGAGAGTATGTTAAAGCGAACAGTCTCTTTGTCACAATCACAAGTTCAACACATGTGACTCTTTATGACACAGGAGAAAGAGTTGAGCAAGTCCAGTAGAAACGGTGCCTGTGGGACAAAAGAAGCATAACTCAGTCAACTTGGTGAAAATCTGCATCTTTTAACAAACATCTGAAATGTTACTCAAGGACACAGAAGGCTTCCTCTAAGTTGTAACTGAAAGGAGTATACAATAAAGGAAAGGCTGCTCTCTTCATTTCCCACTAATGTTATCTGCTCACACTTGCTTCTAGTGGTTCTGAGAGTTTAATCCCTGTGTCCTAAACAATGTCAGTTTCACAGCTTCCTGTGGTAGATAGATTGTTCTAAAAACTCACAGTTTTAATAGTCAGAGAGCTCTTTCCTGATTATCTATTCTAAACGTTCTCCCTCAGCTTCCTCCTCGCCAGTCTTCTTTGCATCTTGGTAATTATCGATTGTTCCAAAAGTCTGCAGACTGACTCATTCTTTTAGGGTTTTATGGCAGCATCCTGTATTCTCAGATATTTTACTTGTAGTTTAACTCATTCGTATCCCCTAGTGTGACTTCTCTATATTTTCTACAATTGATTCATATTTATGTGGTTTTCTACCATGCTACCGTGCTTAAAGCTCCCATTCCTGGTTAAGATAATTAAAAATGTCTTTTCAGAAAACGTGATAGCTGGTCAGACTATGATTTACAGATTGGTAACTTTTTGATCTGGAGAAAATTTACCCAAAATATGAATGCAGTAAGTTAGCCTTCAGTTTGTTTAGTAAGCAGAAATATGAGCAATTTATTTTCCATGGATGATTAGGATGCTTTACTGTGAAGCTTATTGACCTTTTAAGCTGATGTTCTGCCAGACAATGTGACATTCTGCCCAAGTCTATGATCCGTGAGATTTTCCCCATAGGTCATTGTTAGGAATAGTGTGATGATGGCACTCAGGGATTGTTTTGCCTGTTTTGCCAGATTGTTTTTGAAATCAGCCTTACTAGGAAATACAGCACAGGCTTTGGAACCAGACACGCCTGGGTGTAAGGCCAAATCAGCCACTTACCAGCTGTATGACCATAGGCACAGGGCTTAAAGTCTTCAAACCTTTGTTTCTTTATTTATAAGAAGAGGATACTAATATTTACCTAATAGTGTTTCTGTGAAGATTAAATACAATAAAAAAGAATTTTTATTCAGAAGATGCTCCATGAAAGTTTTTTGAATAAATTAAGGAAGTAATTAATTTTTACTCTTCATACCCTTCTCAAGGGTAGAATGATAGCCCATAGGCATGGACTGAGATCTTGCTGATAAATGTTCCAATGAGTCTCAGTTTCTTCTTATGCCTTCTACGGTTTTAAATGTTCATTTCAATCTAAATGAAGAGTATTTCTCAACCAGAAATGATATTAACATATCATTTCTTTTAGCATTGATCATGGCAATAATTGCCATCCAATAATCCTTACTGAAAAAATGATTCCTTATAAACAAAAAAGGAAGTATAACCAAGGACTCAGTTATCCATCTAAATTAGTAAGCATATGTCACTGTATATAAATCTGCCACTTGGTACTCTCCCCTGCCCTTTAACACAGATGCATCTTTTTGCTTTCTTAATGCTGTCATTATAATGTTAAACTGTACAAAAGTATCTATCTCGACAATGTTCCTTCACTTTCCTTAGACTTTCTTATTTTAGGTCATAGTTGGCCACTTAGTGACTTTTATAATATTGTCTACTAGTTACATCCACAGTCTTTGTGTCAGGCAGACCTGGGATCTATTGCTAGAGTTATCATATATGTTGTGTCCTTGGGTAAGTTACTTACCCTGTCTAGATTTATATTCTTCACTCATGAGAAGGTCATAATAATAGTCTCTATTTTAAGTGGTTATTTTAAGTATTTGTTTAGATAATGTTGATAAAGCATTAGCACTGACCTTATCACATTTTAAATACTCAACTTAACTATTTTAATATTACAGTAAGTCCCCTACATATGAACCTTCAAGTTGTGAACTTTAAAAGATGTGAACATGGAACTTACTAATGAAGACCTGTTGGAATTGGAGGCCTAGAAAAAGGACAAAGAGAGACAAGAGGAAGAAGAAGTAACTGAAGAACCGAAGAGATTCACGACACAGGGAATGGCAAGAGGATTTTCTTTATTCGAGGAGGCACTGTTAGTTTTTGAGGCACAGGACCCAAATGTTGAACAGTACACGAAGGTCGCAGCAGCCGTTCAGAATGCAATCCAGTGCTACCGTGTCATCCATGACAAGAAAAAAAGAGCTACTACCCAGACATCACTGAATTGTTTTTTCAAGAGGGTAGATAGAATTGAATCCAGCAAGGAATCAGAACCTGTGCCATCAATGTCAGGAGTGAGTGAAATTGCAGCTTGCCCTCCATTTCCTATCATTGACGATCCTTCAGCTCTACCATCTCCTACCTCCTCTCCCTCCTCCAGTCAGTAACTCTTCTTGCCTGTTCACTCGATGTATGCCAGCTGTTGTACTGTACTACTGTACTTTTCAAGGTACTGTACTGTAAGATTAAAAATGTTTTCTTTATTTTTTGTGTTTGTGTTTGTTTTTTATGTATTATTTGTGTGAAAAGTATTATAAACCTATTACAGTACAGTACTATATAGTCAGTTGTGTTAGTTGGGTACCTACGCTAACTTTATTGGACTTACGAACAAATTGAACTTACGAATGCACTCTCAGAACAGGACTTGTTCATATGTAGCGGACTTACTGTATTGAAATTCAGTTTAAAAAGTCATAGTGGGGCTTCCCTGGTGGCGCAGTGGTTGAGAATCTGCCTGCCAATGCAGGGGACATGGGTTCAAGCCCTGGTTTGGGAAGATCTCACATGCCGCGGAGCAACTAGGCCCGTGAGCCACAATTACTGAGCCTGCGCGTCTGGAGCCTGTGCTCCGCAACAAGAGAGGCCGCGATAGTGAGAGGCCCACGCATCGCGATGAAGAGTGGCCCCCACTTGCCGCAACTAGAGAAAGCCCTCGCACAGAAACGAAGACCCAACACAACCAAAAATAAATAAATAAATAAGCCTACATCTTTAAAAAAAAAAAAAAGTCATAGTGCATGTAACCAGTTTTTGGATATGACACCAAAAGCTCAAGAAATCCTGCCATTTGCAACAATGTGGATGGACCTGGAGGACATTATGCTAAGCAAAATAGGCCAAACACAGAAAGACAAATACCATATGATCTTACTTACAGGTGCAATCTAAAATAAACAAACTCATAGAAACAGAGAGCAAAACTGTGGTTCCTGAGAGTTTGGGGAAGGGGGAAAGGGAAGATGATCAAAGGGTACAAAGTTTTAGTAATGCAAGATAAATACATTCTAGAGATCTACTCTTAGCATAGTGTCTATAGCAAATTATACTGTATTGTATACTTAGAAGTTGCTTTGCTCATAGACCTCCCTTAACAAAGCCTTAGCAATATTAGTCTAGGCTGCTAACCATACCAGTGCTTCACAGACTCTATGGCATTCTCGGCACCCTCAAGAGCACCTAAGACTCCCACATTAACATATCTCTTTCTCCTTATTTCTAATACCAATTCCCAGCCTGGTGCCAGGCTGGTACTACCAATTCCCTCTTCCACTTTCTCTCCATCTGCTTTGAGTTTACAAGTTCCAACTGCAGAGTTGTTTTTTTCTTTACAAACAAAACAAAAAGAAAAACAAACAAACAAAAAAACCCTTTCTTCCCAATGATATAGTCTAGATTTTCCACATGATTGACAGCTGCTCCCTCAAATATGAGACCATCTCATCCCAGGTTCTCTTTTCCTCTCTTACTAGCTGTTTGTTACAAATATCAACACATTCCATTTTGTTGTTGTTGTTGTTTAAATTTTCTCTTCTCTTAGCAAATAACCTGGATTCTCTGTAACAAAACTGACAGTAGGTAGCTAATTAAAGAAGCAAACATTTTTTACCCTTGAGACTCTGGATGGATGTTGAGAGGACTGTGTATGTCCACCTATTAAAAAATATTATTCCCTATCCTGAATACATCCATTCTCTTGTGTGTGTTTTCCATCATCCTATAATTATTCCATTCGGTTCTAGTGGATTCCATATCATTCCTCATGGAGGATCTAACTCAGTTTCTCCTTTTTCCTCAAGCCTTCAATCTTCTCAAGTCCTCTCTTGTTTACTGATTTGCATCTTCAGGATTTTCATTCTTGAAACTCAAGCAATTCCTGAAGACTCAATTACAGCAGCTCTGTATGTAACTGTTGAGCTTGCTTACTAATTCAGAGAATAAGGCTATTTAACATGATACTGTAATTTAATTTATATCAATTTCAACACATAATTAAATATATTTTTCAGTGCTTCCTCTAGCCTCAGAGGAAACATGTTTTCTTTAAACTTATATCCTCCGATGAATTAGTTCTCAGCCTCAGCCTCAACAAAAATGATTGAGAAGCGAAATAGGGAATGAAGAGGTTGTTTGATTTTCTTCCCCGGAAAGTGTTTTGAAGTCAAATAAGTATTTTTATTACACTACATGGTTCCTTTATGCACATCTAATCTCCCCAAAATAAAGCATATTGTTTAATTAACTATATAATTATATTATGCAAGATCAATATTTTCATGAAATACCATTATGACCACCTAGGTATATCATTATTCAAGGTAGTATCTAGGTACTATAGAAAAAGGGATGATTTTGATATAAGCACAGTTCTCAAGGAGGTTTGAAGAGAATTAACAAAAGTTATGGTGAAATAGGTGGCACTGAGAAGAAACACCAGTTAAAATGGAGAGAAGTGGAGAGAGGCAAGGAAGTATTTTTTGGAGATAATCGTACCTAAGACTTTGCCCCTTTTAAAGTCTTAAAAGATGGGCAAAAGTTAGCCAGGTTGTCTTAGTTTTTGGAGCCACCAAAAGCAGAGTCTGAGACTGAGGCTGATGAGCAGGTAGATTGTTTGGAAATTGATCCTAAGCAGCATAAGGGAAGGTGGGAGCAAAAAAAGGAAGGAGGGAAAGCCAAGATACCTATATGTTTTGGGGAAGGTCACCAAGACTGGGATGGGTGCTTGATTATGTGGAACATTCTCAGGAAATGTAGACAGTAGTCTCAAAACAATCCACTCAGAGGATGAAAGAGGGAAACATTTATTTATGTCCCCTGTTTAGTCAAGAATGACCCCACAGGCATCAACTTCCCCCGTATTCACACATCGCATGGCTACAGGCAAATTTCCACAAGCATCTCACAACACAATAGCATAGAAACCCACGGCAGGATATGAAATGCACACATACAGGTCCACACCTGTGTGCAGCTCTTTGAAGCCAGCACAAAACTATTCACATATAGCGTCTGAAGTCAGAAGTGAAGCCAAGAGGATATAAAGTGACACATAAGAAATACCTCATTCACAGGTCAAAGGAAGAAGGGTAGCAGATACATAATGAAAAACAATACAGTTTGTGTGTGGGCCGAGACTTGTAAGAATGATATTGCAGCAGGAGTATTCATGTGAAGCAAGGTAGGGTGAGACAAGAGACTGGAGAAGGAGATGAAGCTTTAAATGACATGTTAAGAAATTTGGAATTAATTCTATAATTAATGGGAAATAATTTAAAGGAATGTACTCACAAAGGTTTCAAACTGTAATAATGCTGTTGGCAAGAATTGGGATAAAAAATAATGTTTGAAAGCAGTAAATGAAATGGGAGGAAGAAAAGAATTATTTGAAAGGTGGTATTTTTGCTCCAGGAAATGATGTACTATATTATTGTTTCTAAACTGGGGCAATTTTCCCTCCCAATGGACATTTGGCAATGACTAGACACATTTTGTTTGTAGCAACTGGGAGGATGTTACCATATGGGTAGAGGATGAGGATGCTGCTAGATAGGCAACACACAGTACAGCCTCCAATAACAAAGAACTAGCCAGCCCTCAATGTCAGTAGTACCAAGGTGGAGAAACTACCTCAGTATCCGCAGTTCCCAACATCGGTTGATTGAATCCGTGGATGCTGCAGAACCCACAGATATGGAAGGCCTATTGTACTATACCATTTTATATAAGGGACTTGCCCATTCTCAGATTCTGGTATCTGTAGGGGTTCCTAGAATCAATCCCAGCTGGGTATCAAGGGATGACGGTGCTTTGGTTCAACTAAAGATGTACGTATGTATATACATATATATAGATTGAAGGCACTGAAGAAATAACAAAGCAGTAAGGAACTGTCAGAGCAAGATGAGCAGCATAAGAAAATCCAGAGACAGTAGGATTTTTATTGTGAAAGTGTTGAAATAAATTTGGTGAGAACATACATCTTAATAATAATGAGTTTTTCACCCCATGAACATGACACAGCTCTAAATTTAGGCTTTTAAAAATCTGTTAGCAATTATTTGTTGTTTTCAGTACAGAAGTTTTTGATGTATTTTTAAAACTATCTTCCTGAGTATTTTAGGTTTTATAATGCTTTTATAAATATTATTTTACTTTCCAATTGTTTGTTATTAGCATATAAATAAAATTGACTTTAAAAATTGACCTTACTAAATTCACTTATTAATTCTAGAATTTAAAATTTTGTAAATTTAATTTTCTCTGGTGGATTTTTAAATAATCTTATATTTGGGTAACTGAAAACACTCTGTTGTACCCTAAAACTACTCACTCTGATTGTCCGGTAATTTTCAAACATTTTTAGTGGCAAAAACTTTTATTAAAATGAAATTTTAACTGAAAGCCCAACAAATGTATCAGATAAATCAGAGGTTTCTCTGGCTGAAGCTGGCATGAGGAACTTGTATGGGGTTGGGGAAACAAAACCTTGCCTGATTAACCCAGCGACTCCCCCCCCCATGTGGATTGTGTGGGAACTCGTTGGAGCCCCCAAGGGCTCCATGGAACATAGCTAGCAAATTGATGTAGGTTCTGGGGGCTCTACATTTCTAATTAAAATTTGAACTTCAGGAAGTTGTCAGATTTCTATATTTCCTGAATAAAAACATTTTTATTGAAAGAGAATGTGATGTAAACAAAGAGAGAGAAGCTTAACTCTGCATAGGAGACCGACTATTTTGAAAATCTGAAGCTGGAGCAGGACCCTGCGGGGCCTTCCCAGGGATAGAACCCCATTTTCCCCTGCCTCTTGTTTGTAGAAAAGCTTTAGTCTCCTAGGCCTTCCTCGAGTTCCAAAGAGCAAATTTAATCAGAGAAGTGAGAAATGCAGAAACAAAGGAAAAACAAGCAAGATAAAATAATAATAGTTTAGCCATAAGACAAAGTTAAGGATCTTTAGTTCCTCCTCAAGGGCTGTAGATAATATTCTGAGCCAAATCCTTGAGTTGTTTTGCAGATACTAAAACCCCCACCAGGGGGGGGTCCAGTGGATAAGACTCTGCGCTTCCAATGCAGGGGTCTCGGGTTCAATCCCTGGTCGGGAACTAAGATCCCACATGCTGCAGGGTGCGGCCAAAAAAAAAGAGCAAACATATAAAACCCCCACCAGGTGGAGAAAGGTAATTGCACCTGATGACAAGCACGTAGACTCCAGATTGGTTGGAACCAGAAGGTTGATGATGTCCTAAAATACCATCGGGTTACCTCACCACCAACCAATCAGATGAGTATTCACAGCTGATCAGGCACCCTACAGCCCTCACCGTTAATGCTGCCTTTAAAAACCCTTCCCTGAAAGCCATCAAGGAGTTCAGATCTTTTGAGCATGAGCTACTCATTCTCCTCTCTTGGCCCCATGTTGGACACCTTGCATTAAACCTGGTGTCAGCAGATTGGCTTTGCTGCCTATTGGGTGAGCAGACCCAAGTTTGGTTCCATAACAAACATAAGAAAACATTTATAAGGAAAGTGGAGTAACTGAGTATAGGCAAAAGTCAGAATGGGAATCAGAGATTGTTTATGATCCCAGGCAAATCCAAATTTCAAATTAAAGACACGGAAAAGCAAAGGAAATAAGGGAACACACACACACACACACACACACACACACACACACACACACACACCCCTCTATGCCTAGAAAGACTGTAGCAGAAGTGTTACCCATGCTATGAAGCCCAGGCATAGAAATTGTTTTTAAGCATACAGGCTAGTTGTGCTTTATCAACCACAAAGCCTCCCAACAAAACCAGACTGAACAGGCTAGATCCAAGACAGCAGGCAAAGCAGGCTAAAGGTCATTGCTTTCCTGCCCTGATTTATCTCTGTGTTGGTTTCAAAGTACCTGGTGTTTGGCCGAGATGTTTGGCGGCTGTACTTTGAGAGATATGCAGTGGTCAACCGTCCGGAACCAGCTCTGACTTGACCACAGGAAGGCGCCTGCGTGGATGAAACCTGGAAGTATCGAGAGTTACCTTTGCTTCACTACTGTGCCAAGATCTCTGCCCAAAGCCGGGATTTGTACTCTGCTAGGCACAATTCGTGCCCAGTGGAATGCAAGGGAGCCTGAAGGACTGCGCATGCCTTGGCTGTTCCTAGAACTCTCTGCCCTTTTCCCCAGTTTCTGATGATGCAGCTGCATCTTACCCCTTAAAAGTCCCCCACTTTCCTCCCTTTGTGAAGAAGGTGCCTTTAGGGTGTGAGTTCCCCTTCTCCATTCTCTGGCCATTGAATAAAAGCCTGTCTTGCTTGAACCAAACTCAGTTTTGTTACTGGCAGCGTGAAACTGGGGGGGCTGGGGTGGGGAGACCCTGGCCCACCAGGGGGGCTTCGGGTTAGTTTAGGCCCTGAGAGAGGAGGCTTTGCATCTAATTTGGTAACAGAAGCTTTCGAATTAAACGGTAAAAATTTGAATCCTCGCTCAAATTGATATTACTGTGTGACCTTGGCCAAGCACCTCAAACTCTGTTAATTGGTTTATCTATAAAATCAGTTTTTTTGAGGTTAAGTAAAACACTTCCGATTGTGTCTGAAATCAGTAAGAGCTTAATTACTGGTTTCTTTATAGAAAAGGCATTTCCCCAGATTCAGTATTATTCTACATCAGGCTACCTTTCCCCAAACTGTAGATATAAAAACTAAATGGTAACAGTGACCTTGTATATACTTGATTTTCAGAAATTATGTCATAATAGCAAGAGCATTCATGCCATATAAAAAATTCAATTCCAGGTAGATTTAAAACCTGTAGTGACCATGAAGAAAAATACTAATAAATTCAACTATGTGAAAATTACAATCATAATTTTGCCATCTTCAAAAGACACCATTAAAAAAAAAGTGAAGAGCCATAGGATGGAAGGAGGTATTTGCAACACATGTAGCTGATAAAGGACTTTTAACCAGATTATTTCCGGTAAGGAAGAAAACGCTTAAAAAATCAGACAACCAATAGAAAAATAGGTTAAAGATTTAAAGGAGTATTTCACAAAAAAGAAACCCAAATTACTAACAAACATAGGCAAAAGCACTAAACTTTAGAAGTCAGGAAAATGCTAAATCGTAACATTTTTCTTAATACTAAGATGTGTTGACGAGCATGTAGAAGCTGCAAGAATTTTCATATATGGCTAGAGGGATTGTAAACTGGTGCAACCTCTTTGGTAAACAATATACCATAATCTAGAAATACTGAAGATGTATTTATTCCCTTTGATTCAGAAATTTCACCCCGTGCATAGGTCATAGAGATAAAAATACTTATTTGCAATAGGTACAAGAACGTTTAGAGCACAATTGTTCATAGTTGTCAAATACTGGAAACAATCCCAATGCCCAACAATATGAGAATGGGAAATACATAGGGGGTATATAAATAGAGCAGATCTCAGATATAGCAACATTAGTGTATCTAAAAGACATCATTTTGAACAAAAGAGAGTAAGTAACAAAAGATTATAGATACTGTGTTTATATTAAGTTCTAAAAAAGGCAAAATGAAACTATGTTTAAAAATGTGATGAAACCCAACATCAAGCCTTCCCCACCAAGAGAATGGAAACTCCTCACCCCAGCAAGCCTCAGCCGGAGTCAAAAGTTGGAGTCTTTCCCATTAAGTGTACAAGCACATGTGTGCCCAGCTGCCCTCTGGCTCTGCAGGCATCTACTCGTGTAACACACATGTTTATTGCCAGCATATTTGTACATGCAAACCCCTCATACCTACTTGAACAATTTGAAAGATACTAGCAGGGTATCTTTCATTTTTAGCATTGAAAAAATATTTATACATTTTTCCTTTGTAGCAAAGCTACAAAGGAACTCAAGAAAATACTTATAAATGAATTAGGAAAGTAGGTGCCTCTGGGGATAAATGAGGGATCTATGCTTTGTAAGGTGTATCAGCCAGGGTCCAAAACAACTCTAACAGAGGAATAATTACAAACACATAACTAGAATTCTGAAGAAAACTGTAGGACTAAGGGAGGTATACAGGAAGACAAACATGGAAGGGGATGCCCCTCCCCAAGACTGGGGTTCAGACTTCATTCAGAAAGTGTAGTTGGAGCCCACAGCATGGTGAAGTTCACTGAGTTGTCCAGGACAAAGTTGGTTCACAGTCAGTCACTGGGCAAGCAGGACACACCCCTCTGGGGTGCAAGAGGGCAGAGGATGGCTAGTAGACACAGAGTGAGTTCGGACACCACGTTCAGAACCCAGCATCAGCAAGGCAGCACATATGTACAGACCATAATAAACACACCAGGAGAAAGATGTCAAAGTCAGCACCCTGGAATCAGAAAGAGAAACCCCTTCCTCCCACAAGGTCCCTCTAGCGCCCTCTACCGAAAATGCTTAATACTGTGCTGACAGCAAAGAAGAAAAGTGCTTAAAGCTCCATCATCTCAGAGCAGATAAAAAAAGGTGGGTTTGAAGGTGAGAAGCAGTCAATTGCTATCTGGCACTGAAGGGATAGACAGAGCCTTCTGTGATGCCAGTAATGTTCTCAACCTTCACTTGTGTAGTAATTATACAAGTGCTTTCATCACAACTGTTGTTAAATTACACAAATGCTTTGAACCTTTCTGTATATTTCACAAGATACTGATTTTAAAAAGCAAATGAACATGTATATAATTAATATTTAGCTAACTTGAGCTGTACTATTTCTCCTGCTTTTAACTAGCCACAAAAATATTTGCCAAGCTACTTAATTTCTCCTCACCTTGAATCCTTCATCCTTAAAATGGAGATGGTGATATCCACCCAGTTACACTGAGTGATTACCTTTTTTTATCAAAAAGAAAAGAAGAAGGAAAAAATAAGGTAATATGTACAAAAGTGTTTTGAGGGATATGTAAAAATGTACAACCAAACAATGAGAATTATTAATTTGCCAATAATTTTGAAAAATCCAGTTTTTGAAAAGTATTTATTAAAGGTTCTCTAAGGAAACAGAACCAACATATGAAAAAAATAATTGGTTCACACAATTATAAAGGATGAGGATTCCCACAATCTGCCTTCCTCTAGCTGGAGACCCAGGAAGCCAGTGATTTCAGTCCAAGTCTGGAGTCCTGAGAACCAGGAAACGAATGGTATAAATACCAGTTCCAGTGTGAAGTCTTGAGAATCAGGAGTGCCAAAGGTGTAAGTCCTAGTCCAAGGGCTAGAAAAGACCAATGTCCCAGGTCAACTGTCAGCCAGAGAGAGCAATTTCTCCCTTCCTCCACCTTTTTGTTCTATTCAGGCCCTAAACAGATTGGATGCTGCCCACCTACAATGGAGAGGACAGTCTGCTTACTCAGGTCACAAATTCAAATGCTAACCTCTTCCAGAAACACCCTCACAGACCCACCCGGAAATAATGAAATAATGTTTATCCAAATATCTCAGCACCTCATGATCCAGTCAAGTTGACAGATGAAATTAAATACCACAAAAAGCACATATTGGAGGAGCTTCAAGATGGTGGAAGAGTAAGATGTGGCGATCACCTTCCTCCCCACAAATACATCAGAAATGCATCTACATGTGGAACAGCTCCTACAGAACACCTACTGAACGCTGGCAGAAGACCTCAGACCTCCCATAAGGCAAGAAACTCCCCACATACCTTGGTAGGGCAAAAGAAAAAAGAAAAAACAGAGACAAAAAAATAGTGACGGGACCCGCACCAGTGGGAGGGAGCTGTGAAGGAGGAAAGGTTTCCACTCACTAGGAAGCCCCTTCGCGGGCGGAGACTGCGGGTGGCAGAGGGGGGAAGCTTCGGAGCCACGGAGGAGAGCGCAGCCACAGGGGTGCGGAGGGCAAAGCAGAGAGATTCCCGCACAGAGGAGCGGTGCCGACCTGCACTCACCAGCCCGAGAGGCTTGTCTGCTCACCCGCCGGGGCAGGTGGGGGCTGGGAGCTGAGGCTCGGGCTTCGGAGGTCAGATCCCAGGGAGAGGACTGGGGTTGGCGGCGTGGACACAGCCTTAAGGGGCTAGTGCACCACAGCTAGCCGGGAGGGAGTCCGGGAAAAAGTCTGGAGCTGCCTAAGAGGCAAGAGACTTTTTCTTGCCTCTTTGTATCCTGGTGCGCGAGGAGAGGGGATTCAGAGTGCCGCCTAAACGAGCCCCAGAGACGGGCGTGAGCCGCGGCTATCAGCGCAGACCACAGAGACGGGCATGAGACGCTAAGGCTGCTGCTGCCACCACCAAGAAGCCTGTGTGCAAGCACAGGTCACTCTCCACACCGCCCCTCCTGGGAGCCTGTGCAGCCCGCCACGGCCAGGCTCCCGTAATCCGGGGACAACTTCCCCGGGAGAACGCACGGCACGCCTCACGCTGATGCGACGTCACGCCGGCCTCTGCCGCCGCAGGCTCGCCCCGCCTCCGTACCCCTCCCTCCCCCCGGTCTGAGTGAGCCAGAGCCCCCGAAGCAGCTGAGCCTTTAACCCCGTCCTGTCTGAGCAGGAACAGACGCCCGCAGGCGACCTACACGCAGAGGCGGGGCCAAATCCAAAGGTAAATCCCAGGAGCTGTGCAAACAAAGAAGACAAAGGGAAATCTCTCCCAGCAACCTCAGGAGCAGAGGATTAAATCTCCACAATCAACCTGATGTACCCTGCATCTGTAGAATACCTGAATAGACAACGAATCATCCCAAATTGAGGAGGTGGACTTCAGGAGCAAAGATATATATATTTTCCCCCCTTTTTCTCTTTGTGTGTGTATGTGTATGCTCCTGTGTGTGATTTTGTCTGTATAGCTTTGCTTTTACCATTTATCCTAGGGTTCTGTCTGTCCATTTTTTTTTTTTTTTAATTACTTAAAAATTTTTTTTCTTAATAATTATTTTTTATTTTAATAACTTTATTTTATTTTTTCTTTCTTTCTGTCTTTCTTTCTTTCCTTCCTTCCTTCCTTCCTCCTTCCTTCCTTCCTTCCTTCCTTCCTTCCTTCCTTCCTTTCTTTCTTTCTTTCTTTCTTTCTTTCTTTCTTTCTTTCTTTCTTTCTTTCTTTTCTTTCTTTCTTTCCTTTTCTTTCTCCCAAGCCATGTGGATGAAAGGCTCTTGCTGCTCCAGCCAGGCATCAGGGCTGTGCCTCTGAGGTGGGAGAGCCAAGTTCAGGACACTGGTTCACAAGAGACCTCACAGCTCCACATAATAACAAATGGCGAAAAACTCCCAGAGATCTCCATCTCAACGCCAAGACCCAGCTTCACACAATGACCAGCAAGCTACAGTGCTGGACACCCCATGCCAAACAAACAGCAAGACAGGAACACAACCCCTTTCATTAACAGAGAGGCGGCCTATAATCATAATAAGGCCACAGACACCCCAAAACACACCACCAGATGTGGACCTCCCACCAGAAAGACAAGATCCAGCCTCATCCACCAGAACACAGGCACTAGTTCCCTCCACCAGGAAGCTTACACAACCCACTGAACCAACCTTAGCCACTGGGGACAGACACCAAAAACAACGGGAACTACAAACCTGCAGCCTGCGAAAAGGAGACCTTAAACACAGTAAGTTAAGCAAAATGAGAAGAGAGAAAAACACACAGCAGATGAAGGAGCAAGGCAAAAACCCATCGACCTAACAAATGTAGAGGAAATAAGGAGTCTACCTGAAAAAGAATTCAGAATAATGATAGTAAAGATGATCCAAAATCTTGTAAATAGAATACCGAAAATACAAGAAACGTTTAAGAAGGACCTAGAAGAAGTAAAGAGCAAACAAACAAAGATGAACAACACAATAAATGAAATTAAAAATTCTCTAGAAGGGATCAATAGCAGAATAACTGAGGCAGAAGAACGGATAAGTGACCTGGAAGACAAAATAGTGGAAATAACTACCAAAGAGCAGAATAAAGAAAAAAGAATGAAAAGAATTGAGGACAGTCTCAGAGACCTCTGGGACAACAATAAATGCACCAACATTCAAATTATAGGGGTCCCAGAAGAAAAAGAGAAAAAGAAAGAGACTGAGAAAATATTTGAAGAGATTATAGTTGAAAACTTCACTAATTAGGGAAAGGAAATAGTTAATCAAGTCCAGGAAGCACAGAGAGTCCCATACAGGATAAATCCAAGGGGAAACACTCCAAGACACATATTAATCAAACTATCAAAAATTAAATACAGAGAAAAAATATTAAAAGCAGCAAGGGAAAAACAACAAATAACACACAAGGGAATCCCCATAAGGTTAACAGCTGATCTTTCAGCAGAAATTCTGTAAGCCAGAAGGGAGTGGCAGGACATATTTAAAGTCATAAAGGAGAAAAACCTATAACCAAGAGTACTCTACCCAGCAAGGATCTCATTCAGATTTGATGGAGGAATTAAAATCTTAACAGACAAGTAAAAGCTAAGAGAATTCAGCATCACCAAACCAACTCTACAACAAATGCTAAAGGAACTTCTCCAGGCAGGAAACACAAGAGAAGGAAAAGACCTACAATAACAAACACAAAACAATTAAGAAAATGGGAATAGGAATATACACATCAATAATTACTTTAAATGTAAATGGATTAAATGCTCCAACCAAAAGACATAGACTGGTTGAATGGATACAAAACCAAGACCCATATATATGCTGTCTACAAGAGACCCACTTCAGATCTAGGGACACATACAGACTGAAAGTGAGGGGATGGAAAAAGATATTCCATGCAAATGGAAATCAAAAGAAAGCTGGAGTAGCAATTGTCATATCAGACAAAATAGACTTTAAAATAAAGACTATTACAAGAGACAAAGAAGGACACTACATAATGATCAAGGATCAATCCAAGAAGAAGATATAACAATTGTAAATACTTATGCACCCTACATAGGAGCACCTCAATACATAAGGCAAATACTAACAGCCATAAAAGGGGAAATCGACAGTAACACAATCATAGTAGGGGACTTTAACACCCCACTTTCACCAATGGACAGATCATCCAAAATGAAAATAAATAAGGAAACACAAGCTTTAAATGATGCATTAAACAAGATGGACTTAATTGATATTTCTAGGACATTCCATCCAAAGACAACAGAATACACATTCTTCTCAAGTGCTCATGGAACATTCTCCAGAATAGATCATATCTTGGGTCACAAATCAAGCCTTGGTAAATTTAAGAAAATTGAAATCGTATCAAGTATCTTTTCCGACCACAACGCTATGAGACTAGATATCAATTACAGGAAAAAATCAGTGAAAAATAAAAACACATGGACGCTAAACAATACACTACTTAAGAACCAAGAGATCACTGAAGAAATCTAAGAGAAAATCAAAAAATACCTAGAAACAAATGACAAAGAAAACACGAAGGCCCAAAACATCTGGGATGCAGCAAAAGCAGTTCTAAGAGGGAAGTTTATAGCAATACAATCCTACCTTAAGAAACAAGAAAAATCTCAAATAAAAAACCTAAGCTTACACCTAAATCAATTAGAGAAAGAAGAACAAAAAAACCCCAAAGTTACCAGAAGGAAAGAAATCATAAAGATGAGATCAGAAATGAAGGAAACGATAGGAAAGATCAATAAAACTAAAAGCTGGTTCTTCAAGAAGATAAACAAAATTGATATACCATTAGTCAGACTCACCAAGAAAAAAAGGGAGAAGACTCAAGTCAATAGAATTAGAAATGAAAAAGGAGAGGTAACAACTGACACTGCAGAAATACAAAGGATCATGAGAGTTTACTACAAGCAACTGTATGCCAATAAAATGGACAACCTGGAAGAAATGGACAAATTCTTAGAAATGCACAACCTTCTGAGACTGAACCAGGAAGAAATAGAAAATATGAACAGACCAATCACAAGCACTGAAATTGAAACTGTGATTAAAAATCTTCCAACAGGGCTTCCCTGGTGGCGCAGTGGTTGAGAATCTGCCTGCTAATGCAGGGGACACGGGTTCGGGCCCTGGTCTGGGAAGATCCCACATGTCGCGGAGCAACTAGGCCCGTGAGCCACAATTACTGAGCCTGCGGGTCTGGAGCCTGTGCTCCGCAACAAAAGAGGCCGCGATAGTGAAGAGGCCCGCGCACTGCAATGAAGAGTGGCCCCCGCTTGCCGCAACTGGAGAAGGCCCTTGCACAGAAACGAAGACCCAACACAGCCAAGAATAAAAATTAAAAAAAAAAAAAAAATCTTCCAACAAACAAAAGCCCAGGACCAGATGGCTTCACAGGCGAATTCTATCAAACATTTAGAGAAGAGCTAACATCTATCCTTCTCAAACTCTTCCAAAATATAGCAGAGGGAGGAACACTCCCAAACTCATTCTACGAGACCACCATCACCCTGATACCAAAACCAGACAAAGATGTCACAGGTAAAGATAACTACAGGCCAATATCACTGATGAACATAGATGCAAAAATCCTCAACAAAATACTAGCAAACAGAATCCAACAGCACATTAAAAGGATCATACACCACGATCAAGTGGGGTTTATTCCAGGAATGCAAGGATTCTTCAATATATGCAAATCAATCAATGTGATACACCATATTAACAAATTGAAGGAGAAAAACCGTATGATCATCTCAATAGATGCAGAGAAAGCTTTTGAAAAAACTCAACACCCATTTATGATAAAAACCCTCCAGAAAGTAGGCATAGAGGGAACTTTCCTCAACATAATAAAGGCCACATATGACAAACCCACAGCCAACATCGTCCTCAATGGTGAAAAACTGAAACCATTTCCACTAAGATCAGGAACAAGACAAGGTTGCCCCCTCTCACCACTATTATTCAACATAGTTTTGGGAGTTTTAGCCACAGCAATCAGGGAAGAAAACGAAATAAAAGGAATCCAAATCAGAAAAGAAGAAGTAAAGCTGTCACTGTTTGCAGATGACATGATACTATACACAGAGAATCCTAAAGATACTACCTGAAAACTACTAGAGCTAATCAATGAATTTGGTAAAGTAGCAAGATACAAAATTAATGCACAGAAATCTCTAGCATTCCTATACACTAATGATGAAAAATCTGAAAGTGAAATTAAGGAAACACTCGCATTTACCATTGCAACAAAAAGAATAAAGTACCTAGGAATAAACCTACTTAAGGAGACAAAAGACCTCTATGCAGAAAATTATAAGACACTCGTGAAAGAAATTAAAGATGATATAAATAGATGGAGAGATATACCATGTTCTTGGATTGGAAAAATCCACATTGTGAAAATGACTCTACTACCCAAAGTAATCTACAGATTCAATGCAATCCCTATCAAACTACCACTGGCTTTTTTTACAGAACTAGAACAAAAAATTGCACAATTTGTGTGGAAACACAAAAGACCCTGAATAGCCAAAGTGATTTTGAGAAAGAAAAACAGAGCTGGAGGAATCAGGCTCCCTGACTTCAGGCTATACTACAAAGCTACAGTAATCAAGACAGTATGGTACTGGCACAGAAACAGAAATATAGATCAGTGGAACAGAATAGAAAGCCCAGAGATAAACCCATGCACATATGGTCACCTTATTATTGATAAAGGAAGCAAGAATATACAGTGGAGAAAAGACAGCCACTTCAATAAGTGGTGCTGGGAAACCTGGACAGCTACACATAAAAGAATGCAATTAGAACACTCCTTAACACCATACACAAAAGTAAACTCAAAATGGATTAAAAACCTGAATGTAAGGCCAGACACTCTCAAACTCTTAGAGGAAAACATAGGCAGAACACTCTATGACATAAATCACAGCAAGATTCTTTTGGTCCAACTTCCTAGAGAAATGGAAATAAAAACAAAAATAAACAAATGGGACCTAATGAAACTTAAAAGCTTTTGCACAGCAAAGGAAACCATAAACAAGACGAAAAGACAACCCTCAGAATGGGAGATAATATTTGCAAATGAAGCAACTGACAAAGGATTCATCTCCAAAATTTTTTTTTTAATAAATTTATTTATTTATTTATTTATTATTTTTGGCTGCGTTGGGTCTTCGTTTCTGTGTGACGGCTTTCGCTAGTTGTGGCGAGCAGGGGCCACTCTTCATCGCGGTGCGTGGGTCTCTCACTGTCGCGGCCTCTCTTCTTGCGGAGCACAGGCTCCAGAGGCACAGGCTCAGTAGTTGTGGCTCACAGGCCTAGCCGCTCTGCAGCACGTGGGATACCCCCAGACCAGGGCTCGAACCCATGTCCCATGCATTGACAGGCAGATTCTCAACCACTGCGCCACCAGGGAAGACCTCATCTCCAAAATTTACAAGCAGCTCATGCAGTTCAATATCAAATAAACAAACAACCCAATCCAAAAATGAGTAGAAGAACTAAATTTAAATTTCTGCAAAGAAGATATACAGATTGCCAACAAACACATGAAAGAATGCTCAACATCATTAATCATTTGAGAAATGCAAATCAAAACTACAATGAGATATCATGTCACACCGGTGAGAATGACCATCATCAGAAAATCTATAAACAACAAATGCTGGAGAGGGTGTGGAGAAAAGGGAACCCTCTTGCACTGTTGGTGGGAATGTAAATTGATACAGCCACTATGGAGAACAGTATGGAATTTCCTTAAAAAACTAAAAGTAGAACTACTATACGACACAGCAATCCCACTACTGGGAATATACACTGAGAAAACCATAATTCAAAAAGAGTCATGTACCACAATGTTCATTGCAGCTCTATTTACAATAGCCAGGACATGGAAGCAACCTAAGTGTCCATCAGCAGATGAATGGATAAAAAAGATGTGGCACATATATACAATGGAATATTACTCAGCCATAAAAAGAAACGAAATTGAGTTATTTGTAGTGAGGTGGATGGACCTAGAGTCTGTCATACAGAGTGAAGTAAGTCAGAAAGAGAAAAACAAATACAGTATGCTAACACATATATATGGAATCTAAGGGAAAAAAAAAAAAAGTCATGAATAACCTAGTGGCAAGACGGGAATAAAGACACAGACCTACTAGAGAATGGACTTGAGGATATGGGGAGGGGGAAGGGTAAGATGTGACAAAGTGAGAGAGTGGCATGGACATATATACACTACCAAACGTAAAATAGATAGCTAGTGGGAAGCAGCCGCATAGCACAGGGAGATAAGCTCGGTGCTTTGTGACCACCTAGAGGGGTGGGATAGGGAGGGTGGGAGGGAGGGAGATGCAAGAGGGAAGAGATATGGGAACATATGTATATGTATAACAGATTCACTTTGTTATAAATCAGAAACTAACACAGCATTGTAAAGCAATTATACTCCAATAAATATGTTAAAAATAAATAAATACAAATAGACACCAAAAAAAAAAAAAAAAAAGAACAAATAGATAACAATTTCAAACGTTGGTGAAGATGGAGAGCAACTGGAACTCTCATACATTGTTGGTGGAACTATACACTGGAAAAATGCTTGACAGTATCTACTAAAGCTAGGCATATACATATTCTTGATCCAGGTATTCCATTCCTTGGTAGAAACTCTATAGAAATGTATAAGTGTATGCCCCAAGAGACATATACAGAAATGTTTACAATGGCACTGTCATAATATCCCCAAATTGGAAGCTACCCAACAATCTAATAGTAGACTGGATAAATAAATAGTTGTATATGTATACAATAAATACTATTTAGCAGTGAGGATGAACACATTATAACTGTATACAACAACATGGATAAATCTAATGGACAATAAAAGAAACTAGACCCAAAAGAGTGCAAATGTTATGACTCTACTGATAAAAGTTTCCAAAACAGACAAACTTAGCCTATGGTGTCAGAAGTCAGGAGAGTGGTTACTCTTAGAGGCTTAATAACTATAAGGGGACAAATGAGGGCTTCTGGGTTCTGGACAGTGCTCTGTTTTTAATCTGGGTGATGGTCACATGGGTTTGTTCACTTTATAAAATTTATTCTGATACACACTTTTATTCTACACTTTTTGAAGATATATTTAAATTAAAAGTTTGCAACAAAATCTATATGCATATAGAAAGAGGAGCTGCCATTAGCTAGATTAAGATAACTGTCTTAGACTGAGATCAGTATCAACACCCAAGTGTGTATTAAATTCTTCTGTTAGATGCAATTGATTTCTACATTTGTGACTATCAAACTACTGAACAAATATTACTTAAATGCCTACTTGCTATGTTAGTGGTAAAAACTTAAGTCGAAGATATGATATGATCCCCAGCTTCATTTTACAAAAATACTCTGTATTTACAAAGTATATACTTTGTATTTACAAAGTATTTACAGTAGGTTTGGGGAGATAAGATTAGAGACAAAATTAGCAAATAGAATTTGAAGTTGAAGTCTAAACTCCTCTTGAATCCTGGGAGTTTTCAGCTGATTGAGTTTGGGAAATTGTTCCAGCCACCAAGATATCCTTTGAGGATCACATAATCTGCTCGCAGATTATGATGTTTATTTTAAAGGTTTTTTGCATCTATGTTTACGAGGAATATTGACTTATAGTTTTCTTTTCTTGTAATGTCTTTGAGTAACACTGGCCTCATAACCTAGGAAGTATTTCTCCTTCAAATATCTGGAGGAGTTTTTGTAGCATGGTACAAATATTTGATAGAATTAGTAAGTGAAGACATCTCACTTGGAATGTTCTTTGTGCATAGGTTATCTTTAATAGATAGTGGACTATTTAAGTTATCTAATTATTGTTTTTCCAGTTTTATTGAGAAATAATTGACATATATCACTGTAAATGTTTAAGGTATACAGAATAATGGTTTGATTTATATAAATTGTGAAATGGTTACCACAATGGATTCAGCTAACATTTATCTTCTCATATAGATACAATAAAAAGAAAAGAAAGAAAAAAAAGGAAAACAAACAAAAAACAAACAAAAAAGCACGTATTTATTTTTGAAGCAATATTACTATCAAAACATACCAAGAGCTAAAAAGTCTGTTATTCTTCTACTAATTGAGAATCAAGAGCATGTACACAGTGATTTACTCAAAAGTAAATGTTTCTTCTCTTATTGTCTGAAGGTATATTTTTCAAACTGAAAGTGACAGAAATTATCTGGTCTATCTATTTTTAGTTTATAAATATGGAAATATTAATGCCAGAAATGTTAATGTTTTCAGTTAGTGAATTCCAGGGTCAGAAGTAGAATCCAGGTCTCCTTGCAACTAGAGATTATCATGCTAAGTGAAGTAAGTCAGAAAGAGAAAGACAAATACCATATGATATCACTTATACGTGAAATCTAAAATACGACACAAATGAACCTACCTATGAAACAGAAACAGAATCACGGACATAGAGAACAGACTGGTGGTTGTCAAGGGGGAGGGGTTGGAGGAGGGATGGAGTGGGAGGTTGGGGTTAGCAGATGTAAACTTTCATATATAGGATGGATAAACAACAACGTCCCGCTGTACAGCACAGAGAACTATACTCAATATCCTATGATAAAACATAATGGAAAAGAATATAAAAAAGAGTGTATATATATGTATAACTGAATTATAAGCTGTACAGCAGTAATTAACAAAACATTGTAAATCAACTATACTTCAAAAATAAATTTTTTTAAATTTTTTAAAATCCAAGTCTCCTTTCATACAATTCATGGTTATCCTTAAATGGTACACATAGGACCTTAACAAATCCCCTAAGGTTGCAGAAAATCTATGAGTGTGAATGGAAGCAGGGGCTATGGTCTACTTTCTTTTTTACTCATTTGATTTCTCCTCTTTCGAGTGGGTTGGAGGCTGAGATTTATTACCAATTGGTAGCCTCTGGCAGTGTGAAAGGAGGATGAGCCAGCCATAGTGGAATAAAAAATGTAAAGTGTGATAAGATGTAATGAAGTGAAATAAAATCTATGCTCAAAGCCCAAATAAAACTGTCAGTGTTTGGGTGCTGCAGCCTGTTGGGCTGGGCTTAAGTAGGAGCAAGTGGGATCAGTGCAGTCTTGAGTGAGCATGCTGTAACTTAATTTCTGAAACCACATATACTAATAGGTGATATAAAGAATGAAAGGCAACACAACACGCATCTCATAATGATATTTAATCTTGGTTAAAATCCAGTTTAAAGCAAATATTTGAAGCAAAGTTTGTGCCTGTCCTATAATTACCTACAAATTTACATACTAAATTCTGATCTCATTCTACCCTAGAGTTCATTAATAGGTTAATGAAATGCACTCACAGACAATAATTACTATATTCCCATTGAAAATCAAGCATAGGTTATTTGAGGGACTTGGGCAGAAAAAGTCTTTCTTACTAAAATCAGAAACCCTGAGTCCTTGGTTAACTTCTGACTTGTATAGGAGTTGAAATAGCTCTGACATCCTCCATTACCTGTGCAATGTAAAATGCAGCCATTCAGCAGCTGGATGACAGTGACAAAGTGCAGGCTAATGGTGATCACCCTCTGCACTGACCCTGATGTACCTGGCCTTTTCAAAACAGGGAGGCTAATGTCTAACAAGTCATGTAAAAGTCACTGTGAATGAACCTTAAAGTAAATGCAACCTAGCGTCCTTTGCATTTCAGTGTTCCCTGAAATATCACCACTTTAAGTTCAGTGTCAAAGCCAAAAGGCAAAAATTCTGGATAAGTTTTGAAATAGGTGTTAACTTAACCAGAAAACAATCCAGTAAAAAGGAGTTGATTCACTTGCCATCACCTGATAGTTTTAGAACTCAGTTTTTGCTTTGGTAATCAAGGTGCTGGAATTGGATTTAAGATACTTTCCTTAAAATTGGAATTTAATTATTTTCAGTCAAAAGCTAAAACAGTGGTTTATGAAAATATAAATTAGTTTCATCATAGAAAATACTGGAAATGGGAGACTTACTTTTAGAATACCTGCTACGTACAGATATTTTTGCATATATTATTTGCAAAATGAGTATACGTAATCTTACTAAGTAAATATATTTAGACTTTTTTCTCATTTTACCAACATGGCAACAGAAGTTCAGAAAAGTAAAAGAACTGTTCAAAGTCATAAATTCAGTAAATGGTGGATCATAATAAAACCCCAGATTTGTTTATGACATTTTGCTTTAAATATATAACACAACCCCTGGTGCAAAGTGAGATATTTTGTTAATCGTTACTTTAGAACAGTAAAAAATGCATAGTATATATGTTCAACTGGCTAGTTTAACCTGTCTGTATATTCTTCTGAATAGAATACTGGGTCTGCATCACCCTTCTAAGCCTGGAAGGGGAGGTGGAAGGAGGCAGGGGAATCAGAGATGTTGTACTATAGAAAAAGGGTGATCAAAATGGCATATAAAATTAGTAAATCAGAATTTTGGTGATCTAAAGACCAAGGCACAGCACCCTAAGAAGATAAAACTAGGAGAAAAAGGTTAGGATTTGAGAAAGGATATAGAATGCTTCCTCAGCTTGGCCTTAATCAGCCTAAGGGCTTTAAGTTGTGATTTGTGTCTTTCTGTTTCCTTCTTTTAGAGACATCTTAAATATTTAAAAGCCTTGTGATTCTCCTTTAAACAAAAACTTCAATATAGAAAGGCTAAGGATTGATCTTTCAATAATTGTAAACTATGGTTTGTGACCCTATTTTTTCTAGCTTTATTAAGATATAATTGACAAATAAAAATTATATGTATTTAAGCTGTACAGTTGATGTTTTGATATATGCACACATTGTGTAATGATTACCACATATCCATTATCTCACCTAGTTATGTGTGTGTGTGTGTGTGTGTGTGTGTGTGTGTGGTAAGAACACTTAAGATACAATCTCCTAGCAAATTTGAAGCACACAATACAGTATTATTAACTATAATCACCATGCTGTGCACTAGATCCCCAGAAGGCCCTGTTCTCATAGAAAAGGCCTTCACTGAATTGCCTGTAGGACAGTTTGACTTAAATAAGAAGAGTAAACCTTGAAGCTCCTTGTCCTGACTGGCAATGAGATTCAACTAATTAAACAAAGAAGCAAAACTGAGACTAAGAATGCAATTGTGTAATCTATAGCTATATATCAGCAGTGACCGACTGTCAAAGAGAGATCATATAGATTCAGAAAATAATCAATTTAATATCAGGATGTGAGCTTCTTAGAAAGCTGCCTCCCTCTTGCTACTTCTCTAATAGGAAAAAAAAAAAAAAGAAAATTGTTTTCTCATTGTAATTATTTTGCACAATAAAATAGGTAGTCCAAGTTGTATAAGCATACCTTTTCCTCTTGGGACTCAATGAAGTAAAATAGAATTAATGTGTTTTTGTCGCTGTTTCTGGGTGTTGATGATATTTTATTTTATTGTAGTTGGAAGTATATAGTTTGGATGTTTTTAAGTGAACATTTATCATTTTTTTAAAAGATACATTTTTAAGACTACTTTCATTTTTAAATATCATTTTAAATGACTTTGTTTTCCATAAATTGGTTCTCATGCCAAAAAAATGCTGACTAAGGGTATATATAACTGAGTCATGTATAATCAGTATTACTCTCTTAAGTAGACCATTTAGGATGGTAGGACATTCCAGATCTGGATAATAAACTTAGCCTGTTTAGTGATGGTAATAAATCAGCATCATCTGGAAAGTCCCAACACTCTGTAAAATTTCTTGTAATGTTCCCTAACCCTTGGTCAATGCTCTTTGTCTTTAGAATCACAGATACTGGTATGGAAGAAAACTTTCTGGTTATATCATGATACACAAGAACATGTTCCAAGCTGTTTTTGTTTGGGAGGGGAATGTTTGTATTGTTCTGTTTACTTTAATTTAGTTCAGTTTTGTTTTCAACTGAAAAGAAGGAAAATACATAGATGCCATTCCAAAATTGCACAGGGAACAAAAATAGAGAGAGATAATAAGAAGTGCCTGTCAAATGGAGATTTGAGTGATCTGAGTAAATCACCAGCCCCAGCCTACCACATTTTCATCTGCTTGACAAGAATAGACAGAGTATTAGTAAGACGGATCAGAGTTACACTCAGGGTTGGTGATACCTCTTCAAGAAATAAAAACAAACTTGTTCTTTCTTCAGTTAATCACTTTCAGTTTGAGGTATAGGTTTCCAAACACATACGAGTCCACTGAGAATCTATTTCTACAGGTTATTTTCTAAAGTGAGAAGGATCTTGAATCCAGCCTCTTTTAGGTAGAAAATTAGTCTTTCAGGACAAACTGGTTGAACAAAATCTCACTACATAAACATTTTCTTGGAACAAAAATATTTTTAAATACGTTCTTTATAGCTGTCATATGTTGAGCTCTAACTATAAGTGCCTGCATATATTAATCCATTTAACACTATAAAGATATAAAAACCTTTCAAAAATTTATTGTTCTTACTATTATTCTCTTGATATTACAGATGAGGAAAACAGGGCATAGAAAAGTTGTCACATTCTCAATGTCAAATAGCTACTCAGTGAAGAGTTAGAACATAAACCCAGGTCTATCTGAGTCCTGAACTTGCACCTTCAGTGTTTGCCTTCTACTACCTCTCAAGCAAGAAGCATGGCCATGGATGTCAGTATAAGAAAACAATCTGGATGATATCTGAGAACTAATCAATGGGTTGGAGCCATAGTATAGTTGTCTCTATTAATTGGCAGTGTCAGAGAAATTACAGTGTTTGCTATGTGGATTTCTTAGGAAATGATGTCTATATAATTGCATAAAGTTCAGACATTTTCAGAGAAGCCAGCAATTTCAAGTTCCAACCATGTTCTCTATTCTTCGTATATTAGGGCAACTTCTGTCTCCTATTTTTTTTTAAAAAAGGCTGTAGTTTAGGCTGGGATCAAGGATTATCCATCTGAATTTTTAGAGAAATAATTGGAATCTAACCAATGAAAGATGGTTACATGAGTTGGCATTCTGACTTTCTTCTGCTTCAGACCTTTGGCACATCAAGCTTCAGCTTCTATGCTGAATTCCAGCAAAGAGAGTATCTGCCCCTTCCTTGCCCTTGCCTGTTCCTCCACCCCTGCTTCCACCTTACAGCTCCAGAGAACTAGGATCGGACATTACTTCTGTCTGCAAACAAATTATCCACTGTTTTTCTCAATACACTAGTAGCAGATAGCAGCTGAAGAGTCATGTAATTTTCTTTGTATCTCTAATAAATTTTCAAATATCAAGGCAATAATAACACATGTTCCTATCAAAGATATAATAAACACATATCAATTCTCAGACATGCCAATAAAGTTTTATTTAAACTTTCTAAAAGGCAGTGAGAGTGCATGGGCAAATGTGTTTCTTTTCAAAATTTTAAAGGATCTCAAGTGTCCAGACTAGGATCGATCATAATCCACCGTACATTTGTGACCTTCCATTGTGTAGGTATATATTTACTAAATTTATGTGATTAGATTGTTTGTTTACTTTAATATAATACATGTTTGTGAACATACCACCCAGAATGAAGGTGATATTCTTTTTTGTCAGTTTTACTGGAGTACAATTTATAGAAAAGAAAATGCACTCATTGTAAGTATACAGTTCAATGAATTTTGACAAATATGTAGACTTGGGTAACCATTATCACAATCTAGACATAGAAGACCATCTTCATCCCAAAGAGCTCCCTGATCCTCTTTTGCAAGGCAATACACCTCCCTCAGCTCCAGGCCCTGACAACCACTTAGCTACTCTCTCACTGTAGTTTAGAGGCTTTAAGAATTTCATGTAAATTGAATCACATAGTATGTACTTTGTTTCTGATTTATTTCATCAAAATTCTTTTGAAATTCAGTCACGTTGTTGCAGGTATCAACAGTTAGTTTTTTAGGTAGTATTCCATTACATGGATGTACTACAATTTATTTACTTGTTGGTAGACATTTGGTTTGTTTCTGCTTTTTTGGCTATTCTAAATAAAATTTCTGTGAATATTTATGAACAAGTATTTACACTTTTTTTTTTTTCATTTCTCTTGGGTAAATACTTGGGAGTGAAATGGGTGGGCTGCAAAGTAAGTGCACTTTTTTTTTAGATAGCACAAAGTGATGATTTAATATATGATAACATTGTGAAATAATTACCACAATCAAGTTAGTTAACACATCCATAAACTCATATAGTTATCATTTTTTGTTTGTGCAATGAGAACACTTTAGATTTACTCTTTTAGCAAGTTTCAAGTATACAGTACTGTATAATTAACTATAATCACCATGCTGTATATTAGATCCCCAGAGCTGATTCATCTTATAACTGAAAGTTTTTACCCTTTGACCAATATCTCCCCATTTCCCCCAACCCCCAGCCTCTGGCCATCACCATTCTACTCACTGGTTCTATGAGTTTGACTTTTTTATGCTCCACATATAAATGAGACCATATTGTATTTGTCTTTCCGTGTCTGGCTTATTTCACTTAGGATAACATCCCCCAGGTTCATTCATGTTGCAAAGGGAAGAATTTCCTTCTTTTTATGGGTGATTAATATTCTATTATATATTATATATATATATATATATACACATGTACATATGCATATATATACAAATACATATATGTATATACACACACACACATGCCACAGTTTCTTTGTCCATTTATCTGTTGACAGACACTTAGGTTGTTTCCATACCTTAGCTATTGTGAATGATGCTGCAGTGAAATTACGGGTACAGATATCTCTTCAAGACACTGATTTCATTTCCTTTGGATACATATCCGGAAGTGGGATTGCTGGGCCATGTGTAGTTATATTTTTGATTTTTGAGGAACTTCTATATTTTTTTTCCATAATGGCTGTACCAGTTTACATTCCCACTAAAAATGTACAAGAGTTTGCTTTTTTCCACACCCTCATCAATATTTATCTCCTGTCTTTTTGATAATAGCCATACTAACAGGTATGAGGAGATATCTCATTTGATTTGCATTTTCCTGATGATTAGTGATTTTCAGCACCTTTTCATATAATTGTTGGCCATGTGTATGTCTTATTTGGATAAATGTCTGTAAGGTCCTTTGCTCACTTTTTAACTGTATCGTTTAGTTTGCTATTGAATTGTATGAGGTCCTTATATTTTTTGGACTGTAACCTCTTATCAAAAATATATGATTTGCAAATATTTTCTCCCATGCCATACATTGCCCTTCCATTTTTCTGATTGTTTCCTTTGCTGTGTACAGAGGTTTTTAGCTTGATGTATTCCCACTTTTTAATTTTTGCTTTTCTTGTCTGCTTTTGGTGCCATATAAAAAATATATATATTGTTGCCAAGACCAGTGTCAAGGAGCTTTTCCCCTATGTTTTCTTTAAGGAGTTCCATGGTTTCAGATCTTACATTTATGTCTTTAATCCATTTCAAGTTAATTTTTATTTACAATGTAAGATTAGGTTTCAATTTCATTCTTTTGCATATGAGTATCCAGTTTTCCCAGTACCATATATTGAAGAGACCATACTTCCCCTATTGTATATTCTTGAAACCTTTGTTGTTGGCTGTATACATATGGGTTTATTTCTGGTCTCTCTATTCTGTTTCATTGGTCTATGTGTCTGTTTGTATGCCAGTGTCATACTGTTTTGATTCCTATATCTTTCTTTTATCAGTGTTTTATAGCAGTGGTCCCCAACCTTTTTGGCACCAGGTACCGGTTTCATGGAAGGCAATTTTTCCACGGATGGGGGGGAATTGTTCAGGCGGTAATGCGAGCAATGGGGAGCAATGGGGAGTGGCCGATGAAGTTTTGCTCACTCGCGTGCCCGTGGCTCACCTCCTGCGGCCCGGTTCCTAACAGGCCACAGACTGGTACCAGTCTGCAGCCTGGGGGTTAGGGACCCCTGTTTTACAGTTTTCAGTTGTACAAATTTTCCACTTCCTTGGTTAAATGAATTCTTAAGTATTTTATTCTTTTTGATGCTATTGTAATCGGCATTGTATCCTTAACTTCTTTTTCAGATAGCTCATTGTTAGTGTATAAAAATGTAACTAATTTTTGTATATCAATTTTGTTTCCTTCAACTTTACTGAGTTCATTTATTAGTTCTAATAGTTTTTGGTTGGAGTCTCTGGCCAGAACAATTAATCAATAAACAGAAATAAAATATATCTGATTCAGAGAGGAATAAGTTAAATTGTCTCTGCAGATGATACAATCTTTTACATAAAAAACACTAAAAGCCAGATTTTTCATGGTAACTCATTTGTAGCTCTATGGCTTTTCCCCCTGTTTTTCTCCTATTTCTTTCATCCTTTTCACCCAAAGAAACTGTCACCTGATTCTTATGTTCATCATTCTCTTGCTTTCCATTTTATATAGTTCTTTTTAACTATTTCATGTTTCCATAAAGTGTATATGATTTTAGTTGTTTTAACACTAGTAAGGAGGATATTGTACTATAATGTAATAATTTAGTATATTTTTTCACTAAATAGCATGCAATTAACATTCATATACAGTATTGCTATAATTTGTTCAATTTGAATGTTGTTCTATAGTCCGTCATGTAAGTACACAATTAATTCATCTACTCTCTTGCCAATGAGCATTTGAGTTTTTTCTATGGTTTTGCTATTATGAACAGTTTTGCTATGAACATTCTTGTACATGTCTTCTGATATATATACGTATAAACATATATATAAACATATGTTTCTCTTGACTTTATATACAGGATTAGTATTACTAGTCTAAACTTACAAGGTAATACCATAGTGCTTTTAACACTTAGCACTCCTACCAGAAATGTATAAGAGATTTAAGGTGTATATCACTTCCAACACAGATGTTGACTTTTAAAAAAATGCACAAAGTGAGAGTTGCGAGTTAAGTTTTATTTGAGGCAAAATGAGGACTGCAGCCTGGGAGACAGCGCTTCAGATAACTCTGAGAAACTGCTCCAAGGAGGCGAAGGCGGCCGGGGTGGGGGGGGGGAGGGAGCCAGGCTATATAGAAACTTTGTAACAAAGGGCAGGTAGTCTGTACATCGAAAGATTATTGTTAATTAAAGAAAACCAGATATCTCAAGTTAAGGAATTGAGCGCTTTTCTATGTATGGGAAGATGCAAGAGTCTGGGCTCACTGAAATCATTCCTTTGATATGCACCTCAGCCATCTGGGGCCAGTATTCTGTGTTTTCACATCCTGAGTTTCCTGAGAGCTCACTGTACGGAGTGGCTGCAGTCTGATGGCTGCTAGATGGCAGGTATTCTTTTCAGCCCTGAGTTTCCTCAGGGCTCACCAGCTCATGTTGGAGGGCTGCAAACGTTGATGACTGTGACATCCTTTGTTTACTGATATGGCAGGAAATATTGATTTATCACAGGGTTCTTCCAAGCTTTTAAAATATCTGCTCTTTTAATGAGAGTTACAATGGTATCTTATAGCAGTCTTGATTTACATCGCCCTGACAATGGATGAAGTTCATTTATTAGCGATATGTATTTCCTCTGCTGTCAAATGCTTTTTCATGTCCTTTGCCCCATTGTTTTCTTTGAGTTGTAGCTTTACTTATTAATTTGTAGGAGTTCTTTAACTAGCCTTCATAAAATTTACTTGTTGGCTGTGTTTATTGCTGATAGCTTTTTCTCATTTATAACTTATGTTTCACTTAGGAGTATTTGTTGATGAACCCATTTTCTTAATTTTAATATTATCAAATATTGTCAATAATTTTTATGCCTAAAATATGTTCACCAATATGTTCTACTAAGATGCTCACAGTTTTGTTTTTAATATTCAAATCCTTAATCTTTCTGGAAATGATTTTATTTTTGTGGAAAGCCAGTTTTTCAGTTTTACTTATTGAATCCTCCCACCCTTCCTTACTGATGAGACAGGACATCTCTGACGTACTTAAAGATCTATGAATGGGTGAGTCTAGTTCTTGGTTCTCTATTCCATTGGCCAGTTTTCTATTCCTGTGCCAGCTACATACTATCTTTATTACTATAGCTTATAAAAAGTTCTGATAATTGATATGAACAAACATACAATAAATTGTTTACTTACACAATGAAATATGAAACAACAGTCAAAATGAATGAATGTGATAATATATATAAACCTAAACAATATATTTTTAGTAAAAAGTCCTAAATTATTACAAATAGCATGGTATACTTTATAATAAATTTTAAAAGAACTGAAAAGTATGTTACCAAACCAAACACACGTCAGCTCGCCCACACACAGTAAAGCCAATCTACTGACACTGAGTTGTGGTGAAGGAAAGTGCAGCGTTTATTGCAGCGTGCCAAGCAAGTAGTCCAGGGTAGCTAGTGCTCAAAAATACCAGAACTCCCTGATAAGTTTCAGGAAAGTATTTTTAAAGGCCAGGTGAGGGAGGGGAGTCCCAGGTTATGTAACCAGCATAGTCCTGTGATTGGTTGACGGTGAGGTAACAGGGCAGTGCCACAGGGGTTAATGTTATCAATCCTTGGTCTCCAGGAAGCCTGCAGGCTATGTGCCCATGGTCATCAAGTAGTTAATGTCTTCCCTTTGGTGGGGGTTTTAGTATCTGTAAAACAACTCTGGAAATGTGCACAGATACTGTTACCTAAATACTTAAGAGAGGAACTAAACCAGAGGATACGGGGGAGGGGTCTGTCCCAGGAAGGCCCAGTAGGGTCCTGCTTGGTTACAATTAAACTTGTATGGGTACATATAACAAAGAAAATAAATTATATGAAAAGAAAATGCATAAAACTGCTCTTCCTCAGTCTTATGATTCAACAATCCATGACTATAATTTACCACATTAAGATATTAAAAGAGAAAAATAATATGGTTATTTCAGTTAGGTGAAGGGAAAGTATTTGATAAAGTTCAACCTAAATTCATGTCTTAAAAAAGAAAACCTCTTAGTAATTCAGGAATAGATGAGAACATCATTAATCTGATAAAAGTATCTTTGAAAACAAAAAGTCAGACACTGCTGAGCCCCCATCCATCTTCCACCAGCCACTCTGGACATAAACATCCAGTCATGAATGAAAATAAGCTGGATCAGAAACAAAACTGGCTGAGCAGGATGAGTAGTGTGATGTCACGTCAGCCTGCATGATGTCTGTAACTAAGCAAGGAGCTGAATTATCCAATGGGGAGGGTAATCTTCTCTCAGTGACTTATAAAAATGTTGTAAGAATTTGTAGGCCATTTTGGAGGGTCATCTCAAGTATTGAGTTAAAGACAGAAGATGCGGAACAAAACAACAGATGACTTGTGAAGAGAGGAGGTTGAGACCAAGGTTAGAGTACATCTGCAATGATGTACTGTCTCTTTTGGAAGAGTTCTTGGTCCCAATGCTGCACAAGCAGAGAGCAAACACTTCTATTTGAAAATGAGAGGTGACTACTACCATTACATGTCTGAGGTTGCCACTGGTGACACGAAAGGGATTGTGGATCAGTCACAACAAGCATACCAAGAGGCTTTTGAAATCAGCAAAAAGGAAATGTAACGGACTCCTCCTATCACATTGGATCTGGTCCTTAATTTCCCTGTATTCTATTTTGAGATCTGAACTCCTCTGAGAAAGCCTGCTTTCTTTCAAAGACAACTTTGGATGAAACCATTGCTACATTAAGTGAAGAGTCATACAAAGACAGGAGGCTAATAATGCAGTGACTGAGAGACAACTTAACATTGTGCACATCGGATACCCAAGAAGACAAAGCCAAAGCAGGAGAAAGTCGGGAAAATTAATCAGCCTTTCAACTTTTGTCTGTATCACCCTAAAATTTACAAAAGACCATTCTCATCCAAGCCGTTTTTTATGCTTTGTGACAGTTTTATATTACTTCTATTTGAATTTCTTTCTCATGTGGTTTTTATGTTTAATACTAGAAGAGAAGGGTCAGTTAGCATTTAGGGACTTACCTGTTTTCATTATGAGATGCTCAATATGGGGATGTGGAATTTTTACGCAAGTTATTAATGCTTGGCATAGTACTTTTGGTACATTGTGGCTTGACAAGGGCCAGTGTGAAAACTGCTTCCATGTCTAAGCAAACAAAACTGCCTGGTGGGAGATAAAAGGGGTAATTGGTTCTAGTCAGAGGTGTCGTTACTGTTAATTGGTTCTAGTCAGAGGTGTCGTTACTGTGGGTCCTTTAAGATTTAGAGCGTAAGGCTGTAGTACAAATATATATATATACCAATGGATATTGTATGTTGAACCAAGTGTATCTGTGGAATACACAACCTCAATTTGCACACTTTTGACTACATCTACAGAAGTGTTCCTTTAGAGAAGGTTGTGTCCCAGTTTGCTTTGGATAAAGGCAGAAATAGTTCATATTCCATAATTTGTAAAGTTGCCTGCTTTTTACTTTCATTATTTTTGCTACACTTATTTGTATCTAAATGTTTTAGGCAACCTAAGAACAAATGTACAATTAAAGATGCAGTAAAAATGCATTTCCTAATATCCATTACTTTATAAATGTCAATCACAGTAGTAAAACAAAGTTGTATTTAACTTTTTTTAGGTTTTTTTCATTTTTGTGCTGTACATGCATGACTGTAAAAGTAGTTAGCAGAGAAATAAGTTGACATGATGGATAGGTTTACTTAATTTCTTATAAATTTTTCGATATCAATTAAATTTTTTAAAATTAATTGCTATTTCTCTAACGCCATTTTATTTTATTTTATTTATTTATTTTTTTATTTATGGCTGTGTTGGGTCTTCGTTTCTGTGTGAGGGCTTTCTCTACTTGCGGCAAGCAGGGGCCACTCTTCATCGTGGTGCGCGGGCCTCTCATTATCGCGGCCTCTCTTGTTGCGGAGCACAGGCTCCAGATGCGCAGGCTCAGTAATTGTGGCTCACGGGCCTAGTTGCTCCGCGGCATGTGGGATCTTCCCAGACCAGGGCTCGAACCCGTGTCCCCTGCATTGGCAGGCAGACTCCCAACCACTGTGCCACCAGGGAAGCCCTCAATTAAAATTTTAAGAACATATGTATTAAGTTAATGTAAGTAGAATAAAAGTTTTATGAATGGACTTTCAGAAAGAAAAGATTGTCCACTATTGTCGCTTTATTCACTTTTATTTGACATTATAGCCAGTGTAATAAGGTGAACAATTAGAGATATGGGGATCAGAGAGGAGGAAATAAAACTCTGTTTCTTTATCAATCATGTTACCATTTACAGAAAATTCAAAATAATCTACAAATTATTAGAAGGAAGAAAAGTTTTGTCAAGATAGCTGGATAACAGTTAGTATACGAAAGCCAACTGCATTTCCATACTTTACCAACAAATAAGTGGGAAGTATAAATAAAAATATTTTTACAATAGTATTAGAAAATATCTACTACCTTAGAGATAATTTTAGTAAAGCCAGGCAGGCCTTTCACTGTGAAAAATTTACAACTTTTATTAAGAAACATTAAAGAAGAGACTACAAAAATGGAGAGAAACACCATGTTCATTGATAGGAAGACAAATTGATTTGTAAATTCAATGCAAACTTCAATAAAAAATTTGAAAATTTTCCAGAGAAGTTGATATATTTATTTCAAGATTTGGTCAGAAAAATAACATGCCAAGAATAGCAAGGCAAATACCATATATTTTCACTTATATGTAGAATCTAAAAAATAAAACAAATGAATAATATAATAAAACAAATGAATAATATAACAAAACAAAAACAGACTCACAGATATAGAGAGAAAAACAGTGGTTACCAGTGGGAAAAGGGATGAGGAAGGGGTAAGATAGGGGTAGAGAATGAAGAGGTATATACTACTATGATGTATAAAATAAATAAGATATGAGATATATTGTACAGCACAGGGAATATTGCCAATATTTTATAATAACCCTAAATGGAGTATAATCTATAAAAATACTGAATCATTATATTGTACACTTGAAACTAGTACAATGCTATAAATCAATTATATTTTAATAATAGTCATAATATAATAATAATAATAATAATGCTCACATTTCTCTGGGGATATTTACTTCTTTGGTCAAGCAAAGATGAAAAGATGATTTGGCTATAGACCAGACCCTCATTTGTATCAATCCCTGTGAGTTCAAGAATAGTGGGAGATAGATGCACGCTAGGGTGAAGAACCTCAAGCACCAGAAGCCTTACCAAAAGAGCTTTCAGGTCAAGGCTCTACCCTCTACAACCAGAGAGAAGCAGCCTTGGGAGGAGTCACTTCTTAGGTTGGAGTTCATCATCCATGGGGATTTAGAAAGGCAGAGGCCAATTCATCTTTACCTATTTTTCTCAGCTCTTTGTCTCTGCAGTACTATATGTTGTGTTAAAGTCCTGAAGACATTGATACCAGCAAGTGTGTCACCAGATGAGGGAGTAGGCATTGATTATCTCAAGACAACTAATGAGGAGAAGGACCGGCAGAATTCCAAGGACGTCTCCCTTATTTTATCCTGCCACAGTTGTCTCATGCCTCCTTCTCTCTCAGGTTTTGACAGACAAATAGGCTGAGGTTGACGGGAATTTAAGAGATTCCTAATGCAAGAAGAATCAACATTTTCCACCCTATCTCTAACGGCAAATGATATAGAGTGCAACACACAAAATTTATGGGGACTTCCCAGGTTAAGAACAATTCCTAATAAAGTGCCTGTAACGCTACTACTTTCTTTCACTTGAGAAGCCTTATCAAAATACAAGAGAAGGTGAAGATATTTAAGGTATAATCTAGACTGCACTGTATTTTTAAGTAGTAAATTATACACAAACTCAAGAACTTGAACTATTTTTAGTGTATTAGGGTCAAAATTTACACACAAAAATTCAGACATGAGAAAAAATTAATTTGTTTTCAAAAACTGGTTTCATCTTTATTCTGGCGCTTCCATTCTCATCTGACAGTAACAAAGAAAACTTAAATTTCCATTCAAGGTAACAATCTCTTCCAGTTTAAAAAACATAGCATAGTTGTGTTTAAACATGTTTTTAACTTTGATCCACCCACAGTAAGAAATACTTTTTTTATCACTGTGATGTAGTACAACAGAAGTATGAATATGTATGTGTGAGGATATAGATAGATTGAGAGATATTTGACTATTGATATAAAACTGAATCTCATATTTCGCCAAACAACACTTAACACCATGTGGGATACACTTGTATTTTTTTTACTTTATGCTATTTTTAACCCACAAATTGATTTCAAGATTCACCAATATGTTACGGCCACAGTTTAAAAGATACTGATGTAAAAACACCAATCAACAGCAATTTATTTTAATTTCAATTAACTCTAGATTTTCTATCTCTCTTTTTATCTTTTTTTTTCTTCCTTGAATAAATTCAAATTCTCCAGATGTTGGAACAGGGAGAGGTGAGTGCTGAGCTTCTCTACAACGTTACCAGACTATACCTGAGAAGCAAGGTGTCACCCCCAAATTTATCATGTTCTTTCTAGCCCTCCCTCCCTAAAATTTAACTCCAATGAATGGTGGAGTATCAGTTAGGTAAGATACTGAGTCTAGCCACTTGGCTCTCTCTCATTCCCTCTCCTCCAATTTCTTTCCCCAGTACAAAAAGAGTATTCTGTTTTCCATTCTTTTCCAGTAGAAATTGCCCTTAAGTGTCATTCTTTTCCTTATCTTGGTAGTATTTTTTCCTCCCTTTGCTGAGAAAACAAATCTCAGCCTCAAGAACTAGTCGTCAGAGCAGAAGAAAAATATGAATAAGGGGAAAACCTTGTAATGTTTCCAAATATTATCCAACTAATTAGGGAACAAATTTCTTGCAGTGCATTTCCTAATGCATTATGCTGTGCTGCTATGCAGAAACCTTAGAGTTGAAAAATCACTAAAGTCCAACATCTTCTTTTCCTAATGAATTAATGGGAACCCTCAGAGAGTGGGAGTGATTTTCTCAAGATTGTGCCCTTGATTCTGTATAGTTTCTTCTCCCCTCCACTGTGTTCTGATTTTCAAAAGGTGTGTCCAGGTATATGTCTTTTGGACCAATTAATGGCAAAATGATAAAACAGATAAAAGAAAATATAAATATGACCAGTCTTCCCATTCCATTATCTCTGCATCTTCTCCTACTTTTGCACCTCTACAACAACCTGTGCCCTCAACCTCCAACACTTTGCTTCCCATCAGATTGCCTTCAAAACTTTACACTATGGTGGTTCTATTTTTAGTTTTTTAAGGAACCTCCATACTGTTCTCCATAGTGGCTGTATCAATTTACATTCCCACCAACAGTGCAAGAGGGTTCCCTTTTCTCCACACCCTCTCCAGCATTTATTGATTTTAGATTTTTGGATGATGGCCATTCTGACTGGTGTGAGGTGATACCTCATTGTAGTTTTGATTTGCATTTCTCTAATGATTAGTGATGTTGAGCATCCTTTCATGTGTTTGTTGGTGATCTGTATATCTTCTTTGGCAAAAGGTCTATTTAGGTCCTCTGCCCATTTTTGGATTGGATTGTTTGTTTTTTTGGTATTGAGCTGCATGAGCTGCTTGTAAATTTTGGAGATTATAATAAAGACGCAGACATAGAGAATGGACTTGAGGACACGGGGATGGGGAAGGGTAAGCTGGGACAAAGAGAGAGGCATGGACATACATACACTACCAAATGTAAAATCGATAGCTAGTGGGAAGCAGCCATATAGCACAGGGAGATCAGCTTGGTGCTTTGTGACCACCTAGAGGGATGGGTTAGGGAGGGTGGGAGGGAGATGCAAGAGGGAGGACATATGAGGATATATGTATATGTATAGCTGATTCACTTTGTTATAAAGCAGAAACTAACACACCATTGTAAAGCAATTATATTCCAATAAAGATGTTAAAAAAAAAAAGAAAACTTTACACTAATCTCATAATATGACATATCACTTCCTCAAACAAGAATATTTTTGTCAACACCCTGTACCATAAAATTCAAATTAAATATCCAGGCCTGGCTCAAAATTGAAGGCAGTGCTAAAAAAAAAACTTACTGAAAGAGAGATTTTTGATTCAGTTTTCTAGTTATACTGACATTTCTAACATGATATATTAGCACTGCAGAGTCATCATAGCCAATTCTAATACAATAGGAAGTTTCATTATATATTTAATTACAATATTAATCACATTAATAACTGTCCCAATTAAAATAATATTATTCTTGAGATATGAGAAAAGTTCACTTAGATAACAAATATGTCTGATTTTGAAGTAATAGGAAATACTCCAAATTCTTATACATTGTTTTTCAAATTAATATAATATATGTAAACAAGAAATTAAGTGGATCTGATTTTACCATAATTACACTAATGAACAAAGCATCTCTCCCCTCTTAAACATCCACATGTTTAGGAAGTAATTATTTGGTAAAGGGCTGTGTGTTAATTAGAGAATTAGAGCACATTAAACACGGTGCCTTATAAACATGTTTCAATTTCTCCTTTCTCACTTTGTCATGTTAATATGATAATAACCCAAAGTCATCTCATAAGAAGCTGAGAGTCATCTCATAATAACCAAAGTCAAATTAGGTTAAATCTATCAGATATATTCCTAATTTTTAAAAAATATGATTTATGCTGCCTTGTATTTTAAAATATGAATTAAAAACAGTTCCCATTGCTTTTTCACCTATTGCCCTTCTCTTCCTTCCCATCATTAGAAATCAGGCCCAGTCACTGTGATTTGGTGATTGCTCTTGTAAAAGTTGTAAGGGGATAAAAGCACTTGACCTACATTTTCCCTTAGGCTCTTCCTTCTGCAACCTGAATGAAAAAAATCAGAGTTCACAGTGAGAACAATAGTCTTTCCTGCACCACCTACACCTTTATTCTCAGGGTTCTGTAATCAACTGTGACAGCATTTGAAAACGCTAATCAGTCAGACTCTGAGATTATTGATCCCAGAAAAAAGTGTATGAACAATTTCCTTTCCATTTCTTCCATTCCTTCATATCTGTGGGTAGCTCCAGATAGAAAACTCAGTAACATCAATGACTCAAAACCTCCTACAAATTGATGTGTTAAGTCATAACACATACAAAATTAAAAGACATGATAGGATTTGTGTGATACTGTTTACATCTGCTTGGTTTTGAGAGAGGTTCTGGTTCAAGGCATGCTATGCACAACTGCTCTTTCCTATGAAGGACTAAGGAGTTGCGGGTAGAGGGGGCTTGGTTACAAACACTCCCACAGTTCTCTTCTGATTAGATTCTTTGATACATTATAGCTTGAGCCCTAAGAGAGCCAGCCTTTAACTCTACAGAGACAATGGGGATTCACATTTGATCGTGTATACAAGGATAATGTACAAGGATCAGCATAAGATAAAGAGAATCCAGATAATGATGTTTTGTTGCTCCTTCCATATACATCTCCTAAGGAAAGAGGCTCAGGGTGTAATTTACACCCCTTACATGCTAAAAGCCCATTTTAATATCACACATTGCATCCTTTGAGCAGCTAATAATGTATTTTCCGCATCTTATTTGTCTGTCTTTTCCCAGCACCTAATATAATGCCTACCACATAGAAATTACAAAAAAAATTGGGGCTGAACTGAACAAAATAGAGGCACTCTCACATACTATTGCATCATGAAGAGTTAAAAATCACAAATATTCCTGTATTACAAAATGTCATCTAATCAATGAAATTATATTTATGAAACTCAAAGTAAAGCTTCTTGACTTCCAGTATCCTCCCTGCGGGGAGGGTTGGTTATGATTTTGGAAATATTTGGAAGTAAATATCAAATATGAACCAATAATATACAACATCTGAGACTAAATTCTGAAACAGAAATATAGGAAACCACATGGAAATTCATCACATCTACCATTTTAAGTCGAATTGTTTTGGAGGTTTTGACATTTTCTCTGCACAAAATCTGTGTTGCATTTGGTAGGGCCATTACCTATCTTTAAGGCAAGAACTTTGCAGTGTTCTTCAAAGAAAGATTATCTCTAGGCACACTTAGTGCTTGGCTTGCTAGACGGTTGCCCTAACAATAAGAGTCTGGTGAATTACACTCACAGTGTATTCAGCCATACAATTCTCTGCATCATCAAGGAGGAAAAATAAGTGTTTTCAGAAGAGCCTTCCAAAAAGTTGCTTTCTTTAACCTAGCGTACTTTTAACCAGCAGAGTTTTGAAATAAAATGTTGTAGGGAGGCTTTATACTTTCCTTTACTAAGGTCTTTCAGAGTTAAGATAGTTTCTTATCTGTCTGGCTGTGTATAAAGATAAAGAAGGAAGGTAATATTTCCTTTAGAGAATTTTTTCCACCTCTGTGGTAGACAGGATCCTCCTTCAAGGTAACAGAGTGCATATACAGAGCGCAGTTGGCAGATGGTTTCCAGCTGTCTGCTCCTTCAGGGTCTACTTCAGCAGCAGTGGGCCACTTCAATCTGATGTGGAGCAGCTCAGACAGGCACTCCTCACTCCAAAGCTCCACAGTGGGTTAACCAAGGCTTTTGTGCTCACCTCCCCCATCACACTTCCTCCCTCTGTCCAATACAGTTCCTTCCTCCTTCCTTTCACAGGTATTGCTCAGCAATAAACTTGCACTCTATATTTTCTTAGTATCCATTTCATAGGAATCCAAACTGAGGCAGTAGATACCAGGACTGGTTCAAGAATGTGGGCAAAAAGATGGAGTTGTGGATTATTGACTGTCCTGTTAGATAAGGACCCCAGCCCTGGTGGTGGTGATGGGGGTAGGGGTGGAACAAAGGGACACAAATTGTCCTTGCCATAGGTGGCAGTTCACTTGTTAATATTTTTACCAGAAATGAATGGGACGGTGTCCCAGTAGAAGGGGATGGACTAATGACTTTGACTATTGGATGTATGAGTGACCTAACTGCAAAGAAAATTAAATGCCAGACCAAGGCGAGTCTGCTATGCCAAGGTCAAGGCCTTACTTGGAAAAATTTGAGGCTTCGACATCTAGGTCTATCCTCTAGATGAACTGATCATATCTGAGTGCATGCCCCTCTGTATTTTGACTCTCCAGCCTACTCCTAAACTTCTGAGCTTGAAAAAGTTCCCTGCCTTTCCCTACACTCTCCATACACATACTACAAACAATATATCCTACCCCCATGGTAGAAGACACTGCAGAGGCTTCTATCTTTAAAAGTAATGTTACCTTCTCAGGATTTAATCTCACCTCTCCTCATGGCCACAATGCCAATAACTGGGGTTAGTTTACAGTGTAATCTTGCTGGGGCATTGGTAGGCCTGACATAGGAGAAAGAAGATTATACCACAAAATAGTTGCAAGACCTAGCTAGCACGTAATGGTAGGAGCTAAGAGAGTAAAGACAGTACCAGGTTCTGAAGGTGCTAAAGAATTTGGGAGTATACTCACAAGACACTATGTTTACACTTTGGCAAGGAGTAGGAGCTGCAAACTTGCAGCTAGGATGAAACTTACTTAGAAGCATAGAAAAAGTGATGCCTGTATTGAAGAAAGTTGAAAGGACAGAATTGCCATGGTAAATGGTAAGGGAGGGGATTAAACGTATTAGGGAAGTGGGCATTTGGGAATGGCTATACAATGTAGTCCCTAAAAAGCCTCCAGATGATTGTATTCCACAGAAAAACCCAGAGGACACACCACATACCAAGGCCATAAAGAATGCAAAGTCAAGAGGAACATAAGTACCACTAAAAGTTTTAGTTGTGGCTTCGTCACTGGATGGTAAGAGAGGCTGTTGATGATGATGATAAGAGAGGTTGTTACAGAACTTGGCTCACTGGTATCAGTGAAGATGCTATAATACTGAAAAAGTAGAGAGGTCAAATGGCATTGTTTAAGCACCGGAAGGCAAAGGGTTACTATTATTGGAATGACCTATACGTTTGGAGTGGCAGCCAAGGGGGCCTGATCTGTAGAGAGTTACTGACATGATCAAAAGAGAACATTTTACTTAGGGGCAAAATACATGGGTACCTTTAACATCAGAGGAAATAAGAATGGGTGACTGAGTAGCTGATAGCAGTCTTTCCATAAAAGTCATGGTTCCTTGTTTTATTTTAGAACAGAACCAGTTTTCAGATGTGGAACGCATTGACTGTAATGTGTCCATGTTTCTAGGAAGAAGGACCCTGAAACATCATGGCAAGTACACATGGTAATGTGTGTAATTTTTCCAGTACTTTTCCAAAGTGACCTATGACTGTTCAAGTAACTGTACATCTGAAAAAGGGGGATATCTAGAAATTCTGAGGAATGTTGGACACAGTGTCTGGGTTGGCACTGGTACCCAGAATCCTCACTAGCATTAGGGCCCTTATAAAAGAGATATCATATGCAGACCAAGTGGTAAATAGTCAGCTTAGTGGTCCCACTGGGTCTACAGACCTCCCAGTGGCACTTACCTGCTCACCATATGTATACTTTGGAGTGACATATTTGGCATCTGGTACAAGCCCCACATTGATATTCTGGAGAGTGGAAGATAATCCTACAAAGAGTGAAAATTCCAACAACATTCATACAACTTTTTAAAGACCCAGTGGTCTTGTGTATGCTGGATCAGCTCCACAGTGGAAGAAAAACAATTTCATTTTGCTTATCCTACCATGAAAACAAAAGCACAATACCCAGTTCATTTCTTCAGATTCTGGTGGCAGCATATTACACACCTCAGAATACTTCTCAGGCCCTTATACTGAATGAAGTGAGATGCTGCCAACTTTGAAAGGATCCCAGAGCAGGAAATGGCTCTGCAGCAGATCCAGGTTACAGTGTAAGAAGCCCTGATACTTGAGCTGCATAATTTTGCAGCATCTACATTACTGGAGATGTCGTGGCTGGAAATAATAAAGTGTGGATTTTGTGGCAAGCCCCAGAGGAAAAATCACAATGCAGGACCCTGGGATTCTGGATCAAGACCATACCATTCAACCAGAGAAAATAATATGTCTTCCCAAGAAACCCCAAGGATTCTGGAGCAAGATCATGCCAAATAAAGCAAACAATCACACACCTTTTATAAAACAACTTGTGGAATGCTATTTGGGGGCCTAGTAGGGACAGAACACCTTGACACAGAGATTCAATGACGCTGGATCTACAGCTACCCTTCCAGAGCTAAGTCTGTCAGTCCAAGTCATTAGTTTAGGTGGACCAGCAGTAATTCAGCATAGAATGAAAAAGGTATATCCCAAATTGACCGTGAGGAGGACCATAGGGTACAAGAAATCTGTATAAATAGGAAACCCAGAGCACAGTGGTATCCATCACTTTGCACCAGTGCTTACTCCTGAGCTTACAACTATGGTCATCTCAGGGCTCTCACATGACAAGCTAGAGAAGAACAACAAGGCCCAAACTTGGATTATGAGTATGTTGGCTCACTATAGTGGTGCAAACCAAAAATGGATGTTAGTTGCATCACAACCTCACTTGGGAGGGGCCTTGCAAGACTGCCATGAGGAAAAATCCTTCCCATGGGCAGAATTTTGGGCAGTGCCACTGTGTTTCAACTCTGTGTTGAAAAAGAAATAACCCAAGGTTAGACTACATAAGGATGTTCGGGATAATAGTAAATGGCCTGGTCAGCTGATCAGGGTGCAGAGAGGGAAAAAATACAAGATTAGGGAATAAACAGATCTTGAGTAGAGGAATACAACTGAACACACGGAGGTGGGCATTGTGTGAAGATCTTTATATTACATACTAACAGCCACCAGAGAACATTTATCATGGAAGAAGTAAATAAACACCTGACATTGTCAGTGATTTCTGTCAATAGCCACTTCAAAGTAGGTACGATGGGAATATAAATGAAGTGGTCAAGGTGGCAGATATAGAAGCTCCATTCTAGCTGCTATAACAAAATACCATAGACAAGGTAGCTTATTAACAATAGAAATATATTTCTCAGAGTTCTGTAGGCTGGAAGTCTGAGATCAGGGTGCCAGCATGGTCAGGTGAGGGTTCTCTTCTGGGTTGCAGACTTCTCAGTGTATCTTCACAAAGTGAGCTAACTCTCCATAAGAGCACTAATCCCATTCATGAGGGTTCCACCCTCATGATCTAATCACCTCCCAAAGGCCCTTCCCCTAATACCATCACTTTGGGCACTAATTTTTCAACATATGAATTTTGGGGGATACAAACATTCAGACCATAGCAGAAGCTACACATATACTCAACAACATGGGTTTCCAATCACCAAGGCTGATCTAGCTATTGCTAAGACCCATTGTCCAACATACTGGCAATAGAATACAAGTCTTAGCTCCCAATATGGCACCATTTTCAAGGAGACCAACTTTGCTCCTTCCACACTGGAAGGTGTAGACATTGGTCCTCATAAAAATAGACAGATATTCTGGGAGTGTGTTTTTCTTACTTACTCCCAGAATTTAGCACAGCTGTGTGAGGTCTTACAGAGTGTTTGTCCTTTGGCATGGAATCCCACAGCATCTCATGGAGACCAGGGGAACATTTTACAGGACACAAAGTGTGGGAATAGGCTCATGACCACACTATCCACATACACCACTATCCAGAAGCTGCTGGCCTGACAGAGCACTGAAATGGCTCTGAAGGTACAGATGAAGCACCAGTTCAGAGGCTTTATTCTCTAAAGGCAGAGAACCTCCTCCAGAGTGCACTGAAAGAAAAAATTTTATACGGCACAGTGTCACCAAATATGGATGAATATGGATGAATATGTAAGTCCAGAAATCAAGTGGTGGAAGTAGGAGTGGTCTCCTTTACCTTCACTTCTGATGACCCCCTGGGAGACATTGTGCTTTATGTAACTACAGTTTGTGCTCTGAAGGGTCCTGCTCTACAAAGGGAGTTCACTTTCACCAGTAAATACAGCAAGCGGCCAACTGAATTATAAACTGTAGCTGCTTTGATTTGGCCAATGCATTTGTTTCTACTCCAATCTGTAAAGGAGCACACATTTGAGTTGTCTGTTTCCAAGGACCATCACTCTCCTCAGGAGAAGAAGCTTATAGAAATCCTGTAGGAGCTGCTCTCAGGATGTATATGTAGAAGTGGAACTTAGCACCAGTGAGGACTATGGTAGACACAAAGATGAATGAACTACCCAAATTCCTTTCCAAGGAAGGACTTGCTACCCAGGTGTAGGGAGCACTGTCTGTAGACAGCCACCTGTTGTCATCTACTTCAGTGTCTGCTGCTACTACAGAGAACCATCTGAAGTCACACTGTTTTCCCTAGCAACCACCTGGTAACTGAGCAAGGTAGATATGTAAAGGCCCAGCAGTTCTGACTCAACGTGGGACAGTTCTGATGGCATTGCTCAGAGTTCTTCATCATTTTGGTTAGGGCTTTGTCAGACCCAGTTCATAATTCAACAACTCCCTTTGCCTATTCCTACTTCCTCCCCTTCTTTCACAGGCATTGATGACCTAATAAACACCTAGCACCCCAAAGTGTCTCAGCTTCTGATTAGGAGATTCAGCTTTTCCAAACTTTTAGCTCAAATCCTCCATTTCTGATTATTAATATTTTCATTTCCCCATTTTCTAGCTCAGCATTTCCCCAAATATTTTCCTAGGAAACAAGATCCCATCAAGATATTAACTTTTATTCCACCGTAGTAGAAATTCATGATCAAATAACTTGATAAATGCTGGGTAAGACTAAGTTAAATGAGTTTTCTTACAGCACGACCAACTGCTTGACCTGCAAAGGAACCTGTCACAAAAATATATTTTCCCTCTTGTGAATCCCTAAGACATCAATCCTCCACCCACTGGCAGTGATAATCTCTCTGGAAAATACGTAGTCATATATTGATTTTTTTTTTTTCCAGGAGCAGAAATAAGACTTCATAAGTATTGTAAATCATGAAACTAAAAATTAAAAACACCATTTGTAACAAGAGTTATAAGGCTACCTTATGGCAGCTGTGATTTTTACCGTTTGGAAACGGGACAGAGAATTAATGAGCATAAAATATGCTTAAAGGATACTTAAATGTTTAGTTTTTCATAATTGTTTGTCTCATCTATCTTCATTAATATTATTATATAATTTCTTTTAAAAGCTGATTAGATATACAATCAAATCTAATTCAATTAAAGATTTTAAAATCACATTGTTTCAGAAACAATTTTTCAGTCAAAGATTACTGCTTTGCATACACTTTAAAAATTATGGAGGTTGGATAATTCATGTATATTATTTTTTTTTGCCCAAATGAAAACCATTTTTTCTTTAGCTTTGAAGAACTTATAGATGGAAATTTTAATACTTTTTTTCAAAACTGTCTGTCCCTATACATACATTTTGCAAACAAAATATTCTTTGGTTGACTAAATTATTATTCTAAGCCAATCACATTCTCCTTGCCACTCTACAGTTAGAAAGGGACATGTAATCAAATGCAGGACAATGAGACATGAGAAAATTTTCTGTAAGACATATAGGAAATAGGTCCTTGCTGCTTAGATGAAGACACGAAAAAAGGACGGACTTCCTTCCAATGGACATTGCTAACTCTAGATATAATGCCTGGAAATTCTAGAGTTGTGTGTCTACTAGCCTGGGTGTGAAGTCAAGACATGGAGGGTAGAGCCAAGAGAAGCTGAGCCGCAGCCTCCATATTTCCATCTTGCACCTAGACTTCCTTTTACATGAGATAAAACTTATCAAGACTGTTCGCACTGACGTTTTCAGTTACACGAATGTAAGGCATCCTTGCTTACAGGAGATTTCAAATTCCTTAAGAAAAATCTTAAGAAACAGAGAACAGTTACCTTCCCATTGTAAAAACTAGTACATTCCATTACAAGGAATAGAATTACTGAATTGTGAGTTAAACATACTAAATAAATTAATGATTAAGAAATGCAGCTTTCATAAGAAGTAATCAAACTTGAATAAGTGACCCTTTTCTGGTGTTCTTTCCCCTACAGAAAAAAATATATTTTATATACAAATTGACAAATATATATATTAAAAAATATATATGTATATATAGACAAAGAGAAGAGAGCAAATTTTGAATATTTATATTTTTAAGAAGTCATCACTGAGGTCCTACAGGACACTATTATTTTGTTTTATTTATTTATTTTTAGATATTAAGGTATGATTGACCCAGTTTCTGAGCTAGTCTCTTGATAAATTGTGGATGATTGGAAACCGGTGGCTGTTCATTGAAGATGATGGCTGAATAGGGATTTTAGAGCAGTCAGCAACACTACCCCTGATTGAACCTGGCTTTCTAACACAATCCTGCATCCCATTCCTGAACCCCAGCTCTTGATTCCAATTTAAGAATATTTTCAAGAAGGAAAGGCATGATGAGAGAGAGAGAGACAGAAAGGCATATATAAAATGTACTTCTTCAAGTGGAAGAATGTGACTTAACATTGCCCTAGAATACATTTAACTTAGCCCCTTTATAATGAATCTGAACAAGAAGTATAGATGTTGAAATCTTCAAACTAGTAGAAGGCTATATCTCTTCTTTGAGGAATGAAATGTCAGACTGATGGGTCAAAGTTCTCAGGAGACTATATGGGTAGCCAGAGGCATAGTAGGTGAATTGTACTGCAGTAGAGATAGTTCAAGGTAATGCATTAAAATAAAAGTAATCCAAAATTTACTTAGGAGAAAATGGTCTCAATTTATCTATTAAAAATACAGAAAATAGATTCTACTGCTTTGATTTGTCATTTATCCTTGAAGAACAGCTGGACTGCAGAACCACAGCAATCGCTGAGGCTGACATGAATCTAAAAACTTACAGCCTTAGTTAAAAAGAAACTACTGGAGTTAGTTCAGAAGTCAGACAACTGAAATTAGTTTTATAAAGAGACCAATGAGACCTTTTAAAAAGACATCTCCAAAATCATCATGATGGCCACAGATGCACTGGAGGTAATTCTACACATTCAGCTGTTTGTAAAGACAAGAATGCTCCCTATGAGTTTGTATGTTCCCAACAGGCTTTGAGGTAGACCTGTGGCATCTCTAGGATGATCAGAGCATGCTCTCTTATCATCAATAAAAAAGACTTTGCAGCTGAATCAACAGATTCATTCCAACTGTTCATTGAGAGGTTCTTGGTCTAAACCTGTGATCTCTACTAAATTCCTCCTTTTGACCCTTCCCCCAGAGGGATTAAGTTTTTATCTCTTCTCACCTTCCCCTTTGAAACTGAGCAGAGAGTGGTGGCCACATTCAGAATCAGGAAAGAGCCAGAAGAAAGTGCACAAAGCCATGATAGAGAAAGTCTCTGTGCTTTCATCAGACATCTCTTACTGGCCACCAGTATTCAGAAGTACATTGTGCAGAAGTACATGAGGGCATACTACAGTATTTCTTAGTCTGTGTATTTCATCTAAAATGTGAGTCCTTTGAAAGTAAATAACTTCAACTTTGTATCCCTTGTCCCCGCACACAGAGGTATTCTACACGTGCATAAATTAATGAGTGGTTTTCTTTACTCTCTATGAGGTATTAGATCATTTGAGAAGGAAACGTGTTCTGTATGGTTATCACATATATGTCCATGTATACAGTTACTAATAAATATCCTTACTGTTTTTCTGTGTTGATGTAATTTCACACTCTTTCCTCTGTCTTTACTTCTGAGGATGATGGCAGGCACACAGAACAAGAATTCAGAATTTCTTGCTACAGAATTTCAGAGGGGGGCTGAGCTAGTAAGACACAGAAATGATTAACCTAGGCCCCCAAGGAAGGGTGGGATCTAGACAGGAGAGGTATGGGCAAAGGCCATTAGGTCTCTGTGGAGGTGTCAGCTGATGCTGGGTTGAAATATTCTGGGAATTCGTGGAAAACCAGCTGGAGACCTCAGCAGAAATTATTAAATCTGAAGAAATATCTTCTGGGTGAGGATTTTCTTCAGTGGACATTTTGTACTGAGAACTTAAACCCCTTCTTGCACTAATATGTCATTCATTTTTGTGAGCAACTTAATAAAATATAAATTCATATTCCAAGTTTAAAGAGTATGGGAAATAAAAGATATGCATTCTATTTTTTCCCCAAATTAGGATTCATATGCACTTAAAATATCATATTAAATTCAGATCATTGAATCTCTAAAATGACTAACACTGTGATAACACTTTTCTTCATATTGTAAAATTAATAAACAGAAACCTCAATTAAACAGAGTCAGGAGACCAGAAGGGGGAGCTCTCACTCCCTACGATGATAGCTGTGCCGGACAGAAAGAAGAAAGACTCCTCTTCTTTCCTGGAAAGGACTCAGCCAATGAAAAGCCATGGACTCTTTATTTAACGACAGCCATCCCAACTTCCTTTTCTCCACTATAAAAGCAGTTTCCTTCCCTTGCCATGCACGCACTTGCACATGGCTTGACATTGTTGCAGATCCTAAATTGAAAGTCTTTGCTGGAGAAATATCTGCAGTCTATTTGTTTCAGGTCAACATTTTGGTGGCCTGTACAGTGCCCAGAGAAGACCCCTGACAGCTCTGGGGTTGGTGAGCAAACAGGTACAGTACCCAAAGCAAGCCCTTTGCTGATCAGTGCTTTTCCGGCTACCCTGGAGTTTGAAGGTGTGTCTTTCTCCTGGATCTGATGTCCCTACCCACCCACCCACTTTGCTTTTGAAGCTCTCCAGGCTTTATCTGAGATCTAGTTTAAGGTTTCATCCTTTCTGGTTAAGACTTTCGACTTAACGAAAGTCAAGTTGAAAGTATATGTGAGTATTTTTGGCACTTTGGTCTGACTCTGAGATTAGACTCTTTCAACTAAAATTGGCTGAGAAGGCTTCAGCCCATCCTTTGGAAATAAGTGCTGTTTCACTGAAACTGTGCCTGTTCAGCAGTCAGCCCATTCCTTTGGAATAGGGGCTGTTCTATGGGAAGTGGCTAAAAAGCCTTTGGCTTAGATACTGTAGGACCAAACTGTTCCGTTAGAACTGGTTGCTATAAGGGCTTCAGGATATTTGAGTTACAAGCTATTTGAATTGAGCTGTTTGAGCTGTAAACTGTTTAAGTTGTTTGAAAATTGTTCTTTTAGTCTAGAGAAAAGCCTCTGACAAAGGAGATCCCAGTTTTCTAAGTATTTTGAGGGCTGGCCCACCCCACAGGGACTCCAGCCAATTTTATGTTGATAAACCAAGGTAACTTTCCTAATGCCCATTTCTAACTAAATGGACCGACCTGACCAAAGACAATTTAGAATATCAGTGGCCCTTATGGGGAATTCTTGAAATCCCCAAACTCAATTTTCTTGATACTGAATTGGACTACAGTAGCTCTAAAATTTCCAGAAATGAATGGCATGACTATTTCAATTGGTATTTCGAGGCTTACAAATATTATCACGAGCCAAAAATTGCCAATGTGCAAAATAAGATTACTTGAGACAAACAAATGATTAAAATATAAAATGATTAAAGAAACATGAATTGGCTTCCTTGGCTTCTTTGTCTCAGGCTCCACCTCTGATGCCATCTTGACTTTCTTGGCTCCTCATGGTCAGATTTTGCCTCTGATACCATATTTCTCCTTCCCTTCTATGCCACCTACATCTCCTCTCTACCTTCAGTTCACCCATCCTAATTCTCTCACCAAACGTCCCTTTTCTCTGAAACTCTCCCCACTCACTTTTCCTCTGATCTTATCAGAACCTGTCCACTTAAAAATAAATCTTTTGAGGATGCAGAAGCTAAACCTTTAATTTCTTATTTTCCCTGAACTAAAGCTGAAATATGAGCCATAGTCAAAGATTTTCCCAAAGTAACCGAAGATCCTCACAGATTTGCTGAGGAATTTAATATAGTCATTCAAACTTATCAACCTGGTTTCTCTGACTTACGTCAGCTAGTTCATATGCCTGTCTGTTAAGGACAGGGCCAGCATTGGATAAAAACTGGTAATTGGGAAAATCCTAAAGGTCCCTAGAATTACAACCAGGAATCAGCCCCATAGCTTGTTATGTAATCAGGCTCAGGCAATTGCTAGGCAACTTCATTGAGCAATTCCTAATGCTTTTCCAAAGCGTGTTGATTGGAACACAATTCAGGCTTGCACACAAAAATCTGCTGAGCCTGTTCTTAACTATTACAATCGACTTCAAATTTTTAAAAAAATTCTGTCCTTACTTCAGATATTGAGTCCACCTGAGTAGCTTTTAATTCTATATTTGTTAATGGGCTGAACTGGGACCTTTTTCTTCTATAGTAAAAAGTACCAGGATGGAATGGAAAACCATGTCCACTCCGGATTTACTCAATCTGGCAAACCAGCTCTCTCATACTCTAGATGAGTCATCTCAAAGGAAGACCACCAAAATTCTCGATCTTCAGCTCCAGCAATTGAAGGCACCTAAATGAACAAAAACCCTCCTACTTTCTAATACTATTGCAAAAAGCCAGGACATTGGAAAAGAGGTTATTATAAATTTAAGTGCTTCTGACACCTTCAGCCCTCTAACCAGCCTTTCCAGTGTCCTCCCAGTTCTCAATGATGGAGCTCTAAGGAATTTCACAAGTCCTTTCTAATTCTTTTTCTCAATTGGCTTGGAAATATTTCTCCAGATTAGGGATGAATCTTTTCCAGTCATAATTGACACCAGAGCCATATTCTTGGTGCTCAAATCCACAACTATAAAGCAGCCCCTTCCTTGGAGTCCTCAAAGAGTTCAAATAGCAGGGATTTCTAATGAACCTCAAGAGTTCCTGTCTCTGAACATAGTCCCTTTCTTTAAGTCCTTTGAGAGATACACATCCTTTTCTCTTCGGCTCCCTTGCCCCTACCCACTTATTAGGCTGAGACTTCTTAGATAAGTATTAGGCCAGAATTTCTTTCTTCCAAAAGTGGGAAATAATTCTAGAGATTGACAGTAGCCGTCATGCAGGCCCTCAACCATAAATGACCCTTTGAAATCTTTTATTTGCTCTCTCTGGTGGTTCTGCTGCTACTGAAACTGATTCTGGAAACACTGAAGATTTATCCCTGTTGAATCAGCTACCACCCTCATTACGGGCAAAATCTCCAAGTGATATTGGCAAAATTCACAGAGCACTTCCCCTTAAGATTCAAATAGATCCCTCAAAATCTCTTCCCAGAATTAATCAATATCGTATAAATAAAGAAACCCTTCAAGACATAAAGCTCATAATAGAAGATTACAACACTCAAGGCCTCACTATCCCTTGTATTAGTTCCTGTGATACTCCCATTTACCAGTGAGAAAACCTTAGGGACAAAGGTGGAATATTGGCCAGGACCTCTGAGCAATAAACAATGTTATCCTTTGACATCTTTTTGTTCCTAACCCTCATATGTTACTAACATTCATTCCCATGAGAAGTCAGTTGTTTACTGTAATTGACTTATGCAGGGCACTCCTTAGCATTCCAATTGATGAAGCTAGCCAATACTGTTTTGCTTTCACTTGGGAAGAAAAACAATTCCTATGGACAGTAATTTCGCAGGGTTTTACTGAGAGTCCATATTTCTCATAAATCTGAAAACTAATCTGGATGACATAAAGTTCCCCAGAGGTTCTACTTTGTTGCAGTAGGTGGATGATTTGCCTGTTTGCTCTCCTTCTCAAGCCTCCTCAAAGGAAGACAACATTCATTTGCTAAAACTTTTAGCCTTAAAAGGACATAAGGTCTCCAAAGAAAAATTGCAGTTTGTCCAAACCCTGGTTCAATATTTAAGGCACCTGATATCAGAACAAGGGCCATATCTAGATCCAGATAGAATTTATGGTGCCCTAAGTTTTTCAAAATCCTAAAACTAAGTACCAATTGGGAATTTTCTTGGGCTAGTCATTATTACTGAAATTAAATTACAAATTTCTCTCTTATGACCAAACCTCTGTATATTGTTACTAAACAATAACAACCCCAACCCAATTTAATGGGAAGAACTGGATGACATAGAAGGCCTTAAGGATGAGTTTGATGAACCCACCTGCCCTTGGGCATCCCAGTTATCAGATTCCCCTTTTCCCTTTCATATATGAAAAAGAAGGGAATGCCTTTGGGGTACTCACCCCAAAACATGGGTCCTCTATCAATCCATAGGTTATTTAGCCAGCAACTGGACCCTGTGGCACAAGGATACCCTCCTTGCCTTAAAGCCATTATGGCCACTGCCCTTTTGGTTAAGACCACTGGGAAAATCCACGTGGAATCCTCTTTAACCATTTTTGTACCTCATGCAGTAGAAGCTTTCATGAATTTTTGTCACACTCAACATTTCTCAGTCAGCTCCCTCACCTTCTATGAAGTCTTTATGTTAACTTCTCCTCACATAACTCTTTTATGTTGCAATAATCTTAACCCTGCTACTCTTCTCCCCTCCATCACCCATGAAGTCACTCACGACTGCTTAATCACCTCCTGACTCCTCATGAAAATCTGCAGGAAATTCCTTCAGGTAATGCTGACTTCCCATGGTTCATTGATGGTTCTTATTTAAAAGGTGACAATGGCAAATATTGTGCTAGGTATGCTATTGCAACTCCTTTTGATGTTATTGTGGCAGCATATATTACCTATGGCTACTTGGGCCATAGGTAATTCTGAATTATAAGCTCTTACATGGGCTTGCACGTTAGCCAAGGGCAGAATTGTTAATATTTATGTTGATAATATATGTGCTTTCAGAGTAGCTCATGATTTTGGAATGTTGAGGAAGCACTATAGCTTTCTTACTTCCAGTGGGAATAAAATTTTAAATGGCCTTTATGCATAGGAATTATTGGATGCAATAATTTTACCTGTTGCTTTAGCTATTATTAAGATTCTCGGGCTCTAAACTTGACTTCCTGGAAGCTAAAGGAAATCAGCTTGCTGATGTTTCTGCAAGGAATACTGCCCTTAACAGAACCAGAAGCAGCCAAACCTCTATCATGGTCAAAAGAGATATTTCTCCAAAATGATAACTTAGAAAAGCTGGCTATAGAAGCTCAAAATTTGGCCTCAGAAAAGGAAAAACAAGATTGGAAATTCAACGATTCTTGGTTTAATAAAAAAAAGAAAGCTCTGGTTTGGACCAAATTACAACCTGGTTTTACCAGACACTCTAAAATTCACACTCCTCACCACTGTACATGCATTACACCATTGGTCTACTGAAAAAATTATAGCATTCATGAATCAAAATTGGTAGATAAACATTAACAGGGCTGCAAAAAGTGCCTACTTCACTTGTCCCACTTGTCTGAAGTGCAACCTAGGGAAGCCTCTTCATACTGCTCCTGGACATGTTAAACTGCCTGTTGGACCATATGAGGTCTAGAAAATGTATTTCATACAACTTTATCTCATGGCTATAAATATGTTTTAGTCATGGTCTGTATGTTTTCACACTGGACTGAAGCCTTCCCTTGCAGACAGGCTACTGTCTCTTCTGTGCCTAAAGCCCTTCTGGAAAAGATTATCCCTACCTGGGGAACTCCTCTAGAACTTTATAAAGATTGAAGAATTCATTTTACTGGTCAGATACTTCAAAAAGTCTGCACTGTTTGGCTGGTTTTACAGCACTTTCACTGAGCTTACCACACTAAATCTTCTGCTTTATCCAAATGCATTAGCAGCATTATTAAGGCTTAATTGGCAAAATTAATTGAGGCCTTCCAAATATCTTGGCCAAAAGCATTGCTGTTGCTTCTTCTAAACCTCAGTCCTACCCCTTTTGCAACTCATAAACTCTTACCCTTTGAGATAGTCACAGGATGCCCAATGTGCTTGGCTCCTGCCTCATTTGACCTACAACTGATAAAAGGAGAGATACTCCAATATTGCAAAGGCCCAAATACTTCAATCAAAAATACCATATTTTGGCCATAGATCAAGATGGCAAAGTAGGAGGACTCTGAGCTCACTTCCCCCAACAAACAAATCAAAAATATATCTACATGTGTAGCAATTCTCACTGAAAACATCCTGGAGACTTGCAGAAAGACTCTTCTACAGCCATAGCTGTAAGAAAGATCCACACAGAGTAGTGTAGGAAGGGAGGTGAAGTGATCAGGTCAGGACACATTCTCATAGGAGGGGACACAGAATTAGAGAGGGATATCATGGACTTGGAGATCCTTCCTGGTGAGTGAGGGGTTCAAACCAAATATTGGGCACTCCAGCCCTAAGATCCAACACAGGGAAGGCAAGTCCTCCTGGCTGGTTTGAAACCCATTGGAGCTTACAGGAGGGCTGTAAGAAACCTAGACTCCACTCATGAAGAGCTTGCTTACTCCCAGGAACAAGACAGAGGAATCAGATTGAAACTGCCTGAGGCTCTGGCCAGTTTCCCACAACCACACTAGGGCACATCCTCGCCCACACTGAGTGCCTACCCCGGCCCCTCTAGCCCTGGCACAGCTCCACACTAGGGTGAAGGCTGCACAAGAAGAGTGCACACTTGAGGGAACTGGCTCAGACCCCTCACTGCATCTGAACAGATGAGGCAGTCATTGCTGGTGCTCCCTGAGATGGCAGATTGAGAGCTGTCTCAAGCTCTGACTGTCATGTCAGAATCATCCTAGTGTGTGCCCCAACCCACACTGACACCTGCTCTGGTCCATCTTGCTTCAGTCCTTCTCCTCTCTGGGGCAAAGGTGCTATTCCTGAGAGTGGGGAGAATGCACACCTAGAGGGAATGAAACCATCTTGGACCTGAGGGCAAGGCTTCTGCTCCAGAACCTTGGAACCTGACAGCACCCTTCATAGGGTAGTGACTACAACTCAGCACAGGAGAAGCTCTGGCTCACACGTAGCTCTGGCTCTAGCCACTCCACCTCCAACCCAAACTCTGACCAAGGTGATAGCTGCCAGCACATCCTGGGGGGGGAAGACTTGACCTAAGCTCACTTCAGATCCAGCTCTCCCACCAAAGAAACTGGACACATGCAGCTGCATAAGGACACTCTCATATAAGGACACTCCTTCAAGATGGGGATAGGTAACTGTTTCACCTAGGCAATGCACACCTAACATCATACTCAACATTGAAAAGTTGTAAGCTTTCCCTCTAAAATCTGGAACAAGAGAAGGATTGTCCTCTCACCACTTCTATTGAACAGAGTATTGAAAGTCCTAGTCACAGCAATCAGATAAGAAAAAGGGGGGAAAAGGCATCCAAATTTGAAAGGAAGAAATAAAACTATCACTATTTGCAGATGACAAGATACTATATAAAGGAAACCCTAAAGTCTCCACCCAAAAACTATTAGAATAGATGAATTTAGTAAAGTTGCAAAATGCAAGATAAATATACATGAATCTGTTGCTTTTCTATACATTAGTTATGAATTATCAGAAAGAGAAAGCAAGAAACAATCCCATTTAAAATCACATCAAAAAGAATAAAATACCGAGGAATAAACTTAACCTAGGTGGTGAAAGACCTATAATCTGAAAACTATAAAACTTTGATGAAGGAAATTGAAGATGATACAAAGAAATGGAAAGCTATCCCGTGTTCATGAACTGCAAGAATTAATATTGTTAAAGTGTCCATACTACCCAATGTATTCTACAAATTTAATTCCATCTCTATCATAATATTCATAGCATTTTTCTCAGAACTAGAACAAATAATCCTGAAATTTATATGGAATCACAAAAGACCCTGATTCGACAAAACAATCTTCAGAAAACAAAACAAAGCTAGAGGAATCATGCATCCTTACTTCAGACTATATTACAAAGCTACAGTCATCAAAACTAGCGCAAAAACAGACATATAGAACAATGGAACAGAATAGAGAGCCCCAAAATAAACCTACACACTTATGGTTGATTACTCTATGACAAAGGAGGCAAGAACATAAAATGTGGAAAAAACAGTCTCTTCAATAAGGGGTGCTGGGAAAACTGGACACCTACATGTCAAAGAATAAAACTAGAACATTTTCTCACATCATATACAAAAATAAACTCAAAACGAATTAAAGACCTAAATGTAAGGGGGAAACTATAAAACTCTTAGAAGAGAATGTAGGCAGAACACTCTTTGACATAAATCATAGCAATATTTTTTGGACCTGTCTCCTAAGACAAAGGAAACAAAGCAAAAATAAACAAATGGGACCTAATTAAACTTAAAGCCTTCTGCACAGCAAAGGAAACCATCAACAAAACAAAAAGACAACCTACTGAAGTGGGAGAAAACATTTGCAAATAATATCACTGATAAAGGTTTAATATCAAAAAATATATAAATAGCTCATAGAACTCCATATCAGAAAAGCATATAACCTGATTAAAAAATGGGCAGAAGACCTGAATAGACATTTTTCCAAAGAAGACATACACATGGCCAACATTAAAAGGTGCTCAGAGGAGGAGGGGCAAGATGGCGGAAGAGTAAGACGCGGAGATCACCTTCCTCCCCACAGATACATGAGAAATACATCTACACGTGGAACTGCTCCTACAGAACACCCACTGAACGCTGGCAGAAGACGTCAGACCTCCCAAAAGGCAAGAAAATCCCCACGTACTTGGGTAGGGCAAAAGAAAAAAGAAATAACAGAGACAAAAGAATAGGGACGGGACCTGCACCAGTGGGAGGGAGCTGTGAAGGAGGAAAGGTTTCCACACACTAGGAAGCCCCTTCGTGGGCAGAGACTGCGGGTAGCAGAGGGGGGAAGCTTCGGAGCCACGGAGGAGAGCGCAGCCACATTGGTGCGGAGGGCAAAGCGGAGATTCCCGCACAGAGGAGCGGTGCCGACCAGCACTCACCAGCCCGAGAGGCTTGTCTGCTCAGCCACCGGGGCGGGCGGGGGCTGGGAGCTGGGGCTCGGGCTTCGGTGCTAGCCGGGAGGGAGTCCGGGAAAAAGACTGCAGCTGCCGAAGAGGCAAGAGATTTTTTCTTGCCTCTTTGTTTCGCGGCGCGCAAGGAGAGGGGATTCAGAGCGCCGCCTAAACGAGCTCCAGAGACAGGCGCGAGCCGCGGCTATCAGCGCGGATCCCACAGCAACAGGGACGCAGAGGGAAAAACGGAGAGATTCCTGCACAGAGGCTCGGCGCCGAGCAGCACTCACCAGCCCGAGAGGCTTGTCTGCTCACCCGCCGGGGTGGGCGGGGGCTGGGAGCTGAGGCTCCGGCTTCGGTCGGATCCCAGGGAGAGGACTGGAGTTGGCTGCGTGAACACAGCCTGAAGGGTCTAGCGCACCACAACTAGCCGGGAGGGTGCCCGAGAAAAAGTCTGCAGCTGCCGAAGAGGCAAGAGACTTTTTCTTGCCTCTTTGTTTCGCGGCGTGCAAGGAGAGGGGATTCAGAGCGCCACTTAAACGAACTCCAGAGACGGGCGCGAGCCGCGGCTATCAGCGCGGACCCCAGAGACGGGCATGAGACGCTAAGGCTGCTGCTGCCGCCACCAAACAGCCTGTGGGCGAGCACAGGTCATTCTCCACACCGCCCCTCCCGGGAGCCTGTGCAGCCCGCCACGGCCAGGCTCCCGTAATCCGGGGACAACTTGCCCGGGGGAGCGCACGGCGCACCTCGGGCTGCTGCAACGTCACGCCGGCCTCTGGCGCCGCAGGCTCACCCCGCCTCCTCCGTACCGCTCCCTCCCCCCGGCCTGACTGAGCCAGAGCCCCCGAATCAGCTGCTCCTTTAACCCCGTTCTGTCTGGGCGGGGAACAGACGCCCTCAGGCGACCTACATGCAGAGGCGGGTCCAAATCCAAAGCTGAACCCCGGGAGCTGTACGAACAAAGAAGAGAAAGGGAAATCTCTCCCAGCAGCCTCAGAAGCAGCGGATTAAAGCTCCACAAACAACTTGATGTGCCTGCATCTGTTGAATACCTGAATAGACAACGAATCATCCCAAATTTAGGAGGTGGACTTTGGGAGCAGGATATATTAACTTTTCCCCTTTTCCTTTTTTTTGTGAGTGTATATGTGTATGCTTCTGGGAGAGATTTTGTCTGTATAGCTTTGCTCTCACCGTTAGTCCTAGGGTTAGGTCCGTCCGTTTGTTTTTTTTTTTTTTTTTTTTTTTGGATTAAAAATTTTTTTTCCCTAATAAATGTTTTCTTAATAATTTTTTCCTTATTTTCTATTTTTATAAAATTTAAAAAAAATTTTTAATAAGTTTTTTCATATTTTTTATTTTTTTTTAAATTAAAAAATTTTTTTTCTTAATAAATTTTTTCTAAATAATTTTTTTCTTATTTTTAGTATAAAAAATTAATAAATCTATTTTTAAAAATTAAAAAAAAATTTTTTTTCTTAATAAATTTACTCTTAATAATTTTTTTTCTTATTTTTTATTATAATTGCTTTATTTTATTTTATTTTATCCTCTTTTTTTCTTTCTTTCCATTTTTTCTCCCTTTTATTCTGAGCCGTGTGGATGAAAGGCTCTTGGTGCTCCAGCCAGGCATCAGGGCTGTACCTCTGAGGTGGGAGAGCCAACTTCAGGACACGGGTCCACAAGAGACCTCCCAGCTCCACGTAATACCAAACGGCGAAAATCTCTCAGACATCTCCATCTCAACATCAAGACCCAGCTTCACTCAACGACCAGCAAGCTACAGTGCTGGACACCCTATGCCAAACAACTAGCAAGACAGGAACACAGCCCCATCCATTAACAGAGAGGCTGCCTAAAATCATAATAAGGCCACAGACACCCCAAAACACACCACCAGACGTGGACGAACCCACCAGAAAGACAACATCCAGCCTCATCCACCAGAACACAGGCACTAGTTCCCTCCACCAGGAAACCTACACAACCCACTGAACCAACCTTAGCCACTGGGGACAGATACCAAAAACAACGGGAACTACGAACCTGCAGCCTGTGAAAAGGAGACCCCAAACACAGTAAGATAAGCAAAATGAGAAGACAGAAAAACACACAGCAGATGAAGGAGCAGGGTCAAAACACACCAGACCTAACAAATGAAGAGGAAATAGGTAGTCTACCTGAAAAAGAATTCAGAATAATGATAGTAAGGATGATCCAAAGTCTTGGAAATAGAATAGACAAAATGCAAGAAACATTTAACAAGGACGTAGAAGAACTAAAGAGGAACCAAGAAACGATGACAAGCACAATAAATGAAATTAAAAATACTCTAGATGGGATCAATAGCAGAATAACTGAGGCAGAAGAACGGATAAGTGACCTGGAAGATAAAATGGTGGAAATAACTACTGCAGAGCAGAATAAAGAAAAAAGAATGAAAAGAACTGAGGACAGTCTCAGAGACCTCTGGGACAACATTAAACGCACCAACATTCGAATTATAGGGGTCCCAGAAGAAGAAGAGAAAAAGAAAGGGACTGAGAAAATATTTGAAGAGATTATAGTTGAAAACTTCCCTAATATGGGAAAGGAAATAGTTAATCAAGTCCTGGAAGCACAGAGAGTCCCATACAGGATAAATCCAAGGAGAAACACACCAAGACACATATTAATCAAACTATCAAAAATTAAATATAAAGAAAACATATTAAAAGCAGCAAGGGAAAAACAACAGATAACACACAAGGGCATCCCCATAAGGTTAACAGCTGATCTTTCAGCAGAAACACTGCAAGCCAGAAGGGAGTGGCAGGATATACTTAAAGTGATGAAGGAGAAAAACCTACAACCAAGATTACTCTACCCAGCAAGGATCTCATTCAGATTTGATGGAGAAATTAAAACCTTTACAGACAAGCAAAAGCTGAGAGAGTTCAGCACCACCAAACCAGCTTTACAACAAATGCTAAAGGAACTTCTCTAGGCAAGAAACACAAGAGAAGGAAAACACCTACAATAACAAACCCAAAACATTTAAGAAAATGGGAATAGGAACATACATATCGATAATTACCTTAAATGTAAATGGATTAAATGCTCCCACCAAAAGACACAGACTGGCTGAATGGATACAAAAACAAGACCCATATATATGCTGTCTACAAGAGACCCACTTCAGACCTAGAGACACATACAGACTGAAAGTGAGGGGATGGAAAAAGATATTCCATGCAAATGGAAATCAAAAGAAAGCTGGAGTAGCAATTCTCATATCAGACAAAATAGACTTTAAAATAAAGACAATTACAAGAGACAAAGACGGACACTATATAATGATCAAGGGATCGATCCAAGAGGAAGGTATAACAATTGTAAATATTTATGCACCCAACATAGGAGCACCTCAATACATAAGGCAAATACTAACAGCCATAAAAGGGGAAATCGACAGTAACACAATCATAGTAGGGGACTTTAACACCCCACTTTCACCAATGGACAGATCATCCAAAATGAAAATAAATAAGGAAACACAAGCTTTAAATGATACATTAAACAACATGGACTTAATTGATATTTATAGGACATTCCACCCAAAAACAACAGAATACACATTTTTCTCAAGTGCTCATGGAACATTCTCCAGGATAGATCATATCTTGGGTCACAAATCAAGCCTTGGTAAATTTAAAAAAATTGAAATCGTATCAAGTATCTTTTCCGACCACAACGCTATGAGACTAGATATCAATTACAGGAAAAGATCTGTAAAAAATACAAACACGTGGAGGCTACACAATACACTACTTAATAACGAAGTGATCACTGAAGAAATCAAAGGGGAAATCAAAAAATACCTAGAAACAAATGACAATGGAGACACGATGATCCAAAACCTATGGGATGCAGCAAAAGCAGTTCTAAGAGGGAAGTTTATAGCAATACAAGCCTACATCAAGAAACAGGAAACATCTCGAATAAACAACCTAACCTTACACCTAAAGCAATTAGAGAAAGAAGAACAAAAAAACCCCAAAGCTAGCAGAAGGAAAGAAATCATAAAGATCAGATCAGAAATAAATGAAAAAGAAATGAAGGAAACAATAGCAAAAATCAATGAAACTAAAAGCTGGTTCTTTGAGAAGATAAACAAAATTGATAAACCATTAGCCAGACTCATCAAGAGAAAAAAGGAGAAGACTCAAATTAATAGAATTAGAAATGAAAAAGGAGAAGTAACCACTGACACTGCAGAAATACAAACGATCATAAGAGATTACTACAAGCAACTCTATGCTAATAAAATGGACAACCTGGAAGAAATGGACAGATTCTTAGAAATGCACAACCTGCCGAGACTGAACCAGGAAGAAATAGAAAATATGAACAGACCAATCACAAGCACTGAAATTGAAACTGTGATTAAAAATCTTCCAACACACAAAAGCCCAGGACCAGATGGCTTCACAGGCGAATTCTATCAAACATTTAGAGAAGAGCTAACACCTATCCTTCTCAAACTCTTCCAAAATATTGCAGAGGGAGGAACACTCCCCAACTCATTCTACGAGGCCACCATCATCCTGATACCAAAACCAGGCAAAGATGTCACAAAGAAAGAAAACTACAGGCCAATATCACTGATGAACATAGATGCAAAAATCCTCAACAAAATACTAGCAAACAGAATCCAACAGCACATTAAAAGGATCATACACCATGATCAAGTGGGGTTTATTCCAGGAATGCAAGGATTCTTCAATATACGCAAATCAATCAACGTGATACATCATATTAACAAATTGAAGGAGAAAAACCATATGATCATCTCAATAGATGCAGAGAAAGCTTTCGACAAAATTCAACACCCATTTATGATAAAAGTCCTGCAGAAAGTAGGCATAGAGGGAACTTTCCTCAACATAATAAAGGCCGTATATGACAAACCCACAGCCAACATTGTCCTCAATGGTGAAAAACTGAAACCATTTCCACTAAGATCAGGAACAAGACAAGGTTGCCCACTCTCACCACTATTATTCAACATAGTTTTGGAAGTGTTAGCCACAGCAATCAGAGATGAAAAAGAAATAAAAGGAATCCAAATCGGAAAAGAAGAAGTAAAGCTGTCACTGTTTGCAGATGACATGATACTATACATAGAGAATCCAAAAGATGCTACCAGAAAACTACTAGAGCTAATCAATGAATTTGGGAAAGTAGCAGGATACAAAATTAATGCACAGAAATCTCTTGCATTCCTGTATACTAATGATGAAAAATCTGAAAGTGAAATTAAGAAAACACTCCCGTTTACCATTGCAACAAAAAGAATAAAATACCTAGGAATAAACCTACCTAAGGAGACAAAAGACCTGTATGCAGAAAATTATAGGACACTGATAAAGAAATTAAAGATGATACAAATAGATGGAGAGATATACCATGTTCTTGGATTGGAAGAATCAACATTGTGAAAATGACTCTGCTACCCAAAGCAATCTACAGATTCAATGCAATCCCTATCAAACTACCACTGGCATTTTTCACAGAACTAGAACAAAAAATTTCACAATTTGTATGGAGACACAAAAGACCCCGAATAGCCAAAGCAATCTTGAGAACGAAAAATGGAGCTGGAGGAATCAGGCTCCCTGACTTCAGACTATATTACAAAGCTACAGTCATCAAGACAGTTTGGTACTGGCACAAAAACAGAAATATAGATCAATGGAACAGGATAGAAAGCCCAGAGATAAGCCCACGCACATATGGTCACCTTATCTTTGATAAAGGAGGCAAGCATATACAGTGGAGAAAAGACAGCCTCTTCAATAAGTGGTGCTGGGAAAATTGGACAGGTACATGTAAAAGTATGAAATTAGAACACTCCCTAACACCATACACAAAAATAAACTCAAAATGGATTAAAGACCTAAGTGTAAGGCCAGACACTATCAAACTCTTAGAGGAAAACATAGGCAGAACACTGTATGACATAAATCACAGCAAGATCCTTTTTGACCCAGGTCCTAGAGAAATGGAAATAAAAACACAAATAAACAAATGGGACCTAATGAAACTTAAAAGCTTTTGCACAGCAAAGGAAACCATAAACAAGACCAAAAGACAACCCTCAGAGTGGGAGAAAATATTTGCAAATGAAGCAACGGACAAAGGATTAATCTCCAAGATTTACAAGCAGCTCATGCAGCTCAATAACAAAAAAACAAACAACCCAATCCAAAAATGGGCAGAAGACCTAAATAGACATTTCTCCAAAGAAGAGATACAGATTGCCAACAGACACATGAAAGAATGCTCAACATCATTAATCATTAGAGAAATGCAAATCAAAAGTACAATGAGGTATCATCTCACACCGGTCAGAATAGCCATCATCAAAAAATCTAGAAACAATAAATGCTGGAGAGGGTGTGGAGAAAAGGGAACACTCTTGCACTGTTGGTGGGAATGTAAATTGATACAGCCACTATGGAGAACAGTATGGAGGTTCCTTCAAAAACTAAAACTAGAACTACCATATGACCCAGCAATCCCACTACTGGGCATATACCCTGAGAAAACCATAATTCAGAAAGAGTCATGTACCAAAATATTCATTGCAGCTCTGTTTACAATAGCCAGGACATGGAAGCAACCTAGGTGTCCATCATCGGATGAATGGATAAAGAAGATGTGGCACATATATACAATGGAATATTACTCAGCCATAAAAAGAAATGAAATGGAGGTGTTTGTAATGAGGTGGATGGAGTTAGAGTCTGTCATACAGAGTGAAGTAAGTCAGAAAGAGAAAAACAAATACAGTATGCTAACACATATATATGGAATCTAAGGAAAAAAAAAAAAAAAGAGGTCATGAAGAACCTAGTGGCAAGATGGGAATAAAGACACAGACCTACTAGAGAATGGACTTGTGGATATGGGGAGGGGGAGGGGTGAGATGTGACAGGGTGAGAGAGTGTCGTGGACATATATACACTACCAAATGTAAAATAGATAACTAGTGGGAAGCAGCCGCATAGCACAGGGAGATCAGCTCGGTGCTTTGTGACCACCTAGAGGGGTGGGATAGGGAGGGTGGGAGGGAGGGAGATGCAAGAGGGAAGAGATATGGCAACATATGTATATGTGTAACTGATTCACTTTGTTGTAAAGCAGAAGCTAGCACACCATTGTAAAGCAATTATACTTCAATAAAGATGTTTAAAAAAAAAAAAAAAGGTGTTCAACATCACTGGTCATCAGAGAAATGTAAATCAAAACCACAATGAGATATCACCTCACACTTGTCAGAATGACTATCGGCGAGGCTGTGGAAAAAAGGGAACCAACCCTAGTACACTGTTGGTGGGAAAGTAAATTGATGCAGCCACAGTGGAAAACAGTATAGAGTCCCCTCAAAAAAGTAAAAATAGATCTACCATACGATTCAGCAATTTCACTGCTGGGTATGTATTTGAAGAAAACAAAAACACTAATTTGAAAAGATACATGCACCCCAATGTTCATAGCAGCATTATGTAGAGATCTAAAATATGGAAGTAAAGTGTCCATCAACAGAAGAATGGATAAAGAAGTTGTGGTGTACAGATACAATGGAATGTTACTCCACCATAGGAAAAAAAAAATGAAATTTTGCCATTTGCAACAACATGGATGGAACTGAAGGGTACTATGCTTAGTGAAATAAGTCAGACTGAGAAAGACAAGTACTGTATGTGTCCACTTATATGTGGAATCTGAAAAATAAAAAGAACGAATATAGCAAAAAAGAAACAGACTTGCAGATATAAAGAACAAACTAGTGGTTACCAGTGGGGAGAAGGAAGTGGGAAGTGGCATGCTGAGGTTAGGGATTAAGAGGTACAAACTACTATATTTACAATAAATAAGCTACAAGGATATATTGTACAGCACAGGGAATATAGCCAATATTTTATAATAACTTTAAATGGAATATAATCTATAAAAATATTGAATCACTATGTTGTACACCTGAAACAAATATAATATTGTAAATCAACTATACTTCAATAAAATAAATAGATAATAAGCATATTTTGGTATAGCAATATTTTTACAACACACTCTCAGGGACTGCAAAGAAATCTTTGTGCCCCCAAACTTCAACGAATAGACTCTTAGAGTCATGTGACACTCATAAAGAAAACACCAAACCCTGACTGGACCTGCATATCAAATGGTGACCTGAAAGTAAAGATTTCCCAGAATTGAAGCAGATAACATCTGATGAGACAGCTTTCCCAAGATATCCCGACTAGACCTGTTGGAAGTTTGTCACCAAACCCTTAATGATGACGTAAAACTTCAGTTGATCCCCAATGTCTTTGATCTTGATAACATATATGAATTTTAGATAAAAAGTGTCTGAGAGTTCTCCTTCCTACACAACCCTGTTACTCACATGTGACTTCAATAAGTTTCCAATCTGTGCTTGTTTCCTCTGATACAAGACACTATACCCAGAAAAGGTTCTTTCTGGCATTGAAGGACAAAAAGCCACTGAAACTAGAAAACTTGAATTTCGATCAGAGATATCTTCAGAAAAAGATCTTGATCAAAAGGGGGAAATATAAAAAATTAATAAATAGAAACCTCAATTAAATAGAGTGAGGAGACCAGAAGGAGGAGCTCTCACTCCCTGCAATGATAGCAGAGCCCAACAGGAAGAAAGATTCCTCTTCTTTCCTGGCAAGGACTCAGCCAATGAAAAGCTATGGACTCTTCATTTTCTATAGCCCTCCCAACTTCCCTTTCTTCTCTGTAAAAGTGTTCTCCTTCTCTTGCCACGTGGGGACTTGCACATGGCTCACTATGGTTGCAGACTCTGAATTGCAGCTCTCTGCTATCCCAAATAAACCCATATTTTCTGGAGAAATAACTGGCAGTCTATTTGTTTTAGGTCAACAATATTGAGTAAAATATTGTCTATTAACAGCTGTCAGCCACCAGTTTTTTTTCTGTCCTCTTGAAGGTACATTGAAAAAAAACTTGATAATTTTCTATTTGACAACTCTTCAGCTTTTTGAAAATATTTATTACACTTTTTTTTTTATGCTACACATACACAGTTACTTCACTATCTCATTTGCTTTCTTTATACAAATTTTAGTTTAATGGGATTCTTTTAAAACTGTAAGCAGAATTGAAGGTAATATGTATACTTTTTCTAATTGGTACACTATATTAAAGGGATTATTCTCTCTCAGAATCAGAACAATATATTTTTATTTTAATTTATTCTAATGTTGCTACACTGCAGGTTGTATACTTATGTGGATACTTACATAAATCTGACAGCATTATGTCTTCAAATAATTTAAATAAATTAGTGTTTAATAGATTTATAACACATTATTTTACACAAGGATTCTTGGGAATTCTTAGTTTTGAAGAATAATACCCCTAGTCATTTCATATCACATCATTTGGTGTCTTTTTTTGTTACTACTTGGCAAACCCAATAAAGTGCTTCTTAAGAATCTGAAAATGTTATGGTTTACAATACATATTTGATTAGAACAGAAATATACAAATCCACATAAAACACTTAAATCAGTAGGACTAAACTGAAATGTGATTAAATGTATTTGCAAACAATCTGATGACCAAAAGAGGATCTGACAATCATACAAGACAATGTGGGCCCTATGAAAGAGAGCGCCAAGGAAGATTAGCAGGAAAATCCTTCAATGGTCATGTAGTTCTAAGAAAGTTGTGGTCAGGCCAAAGGGGAATCTGTCAGAGGAGTCGTTTATCTCATGGGACTTACCCTAGGATCTTCCACATTGATTCAATGACTACTTAAAATGGGTTGGTGTGAACAATGTGGTAGAATCAGAGTGTAACAGCTAAGGTCGTCAGTCAATTATGGTCCCTTAAATAGGAGATCTGAAAGGTGTATTTTCATGGTCACCACCACAAGTCATGTGGATTAGAGTATATATGTGATGTTTGCTTTTCAACTTAAGTGGACACATTGGCATCCTTAAGTTAACTCATAGGAAGAGAACACGTTGGCCATGCACTCTTCAGTAATCTGGTTCCTCTTATATGTATCAATGCTAATTAATTAATCTGGTTTTATACATGTCATTTGAACTCGTTAAATGTGAGTGTGCTTTTAAAAGATCCATCCTATCTGTACTGACAAAATATATTATCTGGGTGTGAAAAGCTAATAAATAGATCATAGATGATGATTTATCAATTTACTAAGATTATTATTACTATCCTGTGAGGCCTCCTGGAATAGATACTGATGACCTTTTCCCGTACAGACCTTGGCTTGATGTTGGCCAAATGTGAAGATTGTTTGCTTTTCTTCTTAGAATTTCTATACCCCAGAAATCAACCATAGAATCATTATATTAACTTTAGAAAAGGCCAAATATGTCATTGATACTGGTCTCCTAGTTGTAGAGGAAAGACATAGTTTTGCTTATTCAAAATACAAAAGGCAAAATGCTTATTCAAAATAATATGAATTACAGGGCTTCCCTGGTGGTGCAGTGGTTGAGAATCTGCCTGCCAATGCAGGGGACACGGGTTCAAGCCCTGGTCTGGGAAGATCCTACATGCCGTGGAGCAACTAGGCCCGTGAGCCACAACTACTGAGCTTGCGCGTCTGGAGCCTGTGCTCCGCAACAAGAGAGGCCGCGATAGTGAGAGGCCCGCGCACCGCGATTAAGAGTGGCCCCCGCTCGCCGCAACTGGAGAAAGCCCTCGCACAGAAACGAAGACTCAACAGAACCAGAAATAAATTTTAAAAAATTAAAAAATAATAATAATAATATGAATTACAGACAGAAATGTCATTAAAACTCCTAATTCCTATTTCCTGCTCTAATACTCTTTCCATACAGATCTTATGGAAATTCCTTTATCATTCTTATTATCTTTCTCAGTTTGTGAGTTTTGAATACTGTTAGCTCATAATTCTCAAACTTTCATTCTTCATTGATGAATTAATTTAACAAGCTTTTCAATAAGCAGTTATTTGTTATATAGGCTTTCACTGCCCAATATGGCAGCCACTAGCCACATGAGCAATTATGCTCTTGAAATATGGCTAGTCCAAATTAAGACTTGCTCTACATGTAAAATGTTAAACATGAAGGCTTAACACCAAAAAATGTAAAATATCTCACTAAAAATTTTATGTTTATTGCTCAAGTGATAATATTTTTGATATAGTGGATTAAGCAAAATGTGTTATTAAAATTAAGTTCACTTGCTTTTTTATGTTTAATGTGACTACTGGAAAAGTTTTAAATATATTTGTGTCTCATATTTATTAGACAGAGCTATTATAGAATATTGTAGCTGGACACCTATTCATCAATTCAATGAATATTTTTTACATTCCTACAAATTTGTTTTTTTAACATCTTTATTGGAGTATAATTGCTTTACAATGGTGTGTTAGTTTCTGCTTTATAACAAAGTGAATCAGTTATACATATACACATATCCCCATATCTCTTCCCTCTTGCATCTCCCTCCCTCCCACCCTCCATATCCCACCCCTCTAGGTGGTCACAAAGCGCCGAGCTTATCTCCCTGTGCTATGCGACTGCTTGCCACTAGCTATCTATTTTACATTTGGTAGTGTATATATGTCCATACCACTCTCTCACTTTGTCCCAGCTTACCCTTCCCCCTCTGCGTATCCTCAAGTATATTCTACATTAGGTCTGCGTCTTTATTCCAGTCTTGCCCCTAGGTTCTTCATGACAATTTTTTGTTTGTTTGTTTTTTAGATTCCATCTATATGTGTTAGCATACGGTATTTGTTTTTCTCTTTCTGACTTACTTCACTCTGTATGACAGACTCTAGGTCCATCCACCTCACTACAAATAACTCAATTTCGTTTCCTTTTATGGCTAATATTCCATTGTATATATGTGCCACATCTTCTTTATCCATTCCTCTGTTGATGGACACCTAGGTTGCTTCCATGTACTGGCTATTGTAAATAGAGCTGCAATGAACACTGTGGCACATGACTCTTTGTGAATTACGGTTTGCTCAGGGTATATGCCCAGTAGTGGGATTGCTGGGGCATATGGTAGTTCTATTTTTAGTTTTTGAAGGAACCTCCATACTGTTCTCCATAGTGGCTGTATCAATTTACATTCCCACCAACAGTGCAAGAGGGTTCCCTTTTCTCCACATCCTCTCCAGCATTTATTGTTTGTAGATATTATGATGATGGCCATTCTGACCGGTGTGAGATGATATCTCATTGTAGTTTTGATTTGCATTTCTCTAATGATTAGTGATGTTGAGCATCCCTTCATGTGTTTGTTGGCAAACCCAGTCTGTATATCTTCTTTGGAGAAATGTCTATTTAGGCCTTCTGCCCATTTTTGGATTGGGTTGTTTGTTTTTTTGATATTGAGCTGCATGAGCTGCTTGTAAATTTTGGAGATTGATCCTTTGTCAGTTGCTTCATTTGTAAATATTTTCTCCCATTCTGAGGGTTGTCTTTTTGTCTTCTTTATGGTTTCCTTTGCTGTGCAAAAGCTTTTAAGTTTCATTAGGTCCCATTAGTTTATTTTTGTTTTTATTTCCATTTCTTTAGGAGGTGAGTCAAAAAGGACCTTGCTGTGATTTATGTCATGGAGTGTTCTGCCTATGTTTTCCTCTAAGAGTTTGATGGTGTCTGGCCTTACATTTAGGTCTTTAGTCCATTATGAGTTTATTTTTGTGTATGGTGTTAGGGAGTGTTCTAATTTCATTCTTTTACATGTAGCTGTCCAGGTTTCCCAGCACCACTTACTGAAGAGGCTGTCTTTTCTCCACTGTATATGCTTGCCTCCTTTACCAAAGATAAGGTGACCATATGTGCATGGGTTTACCTCTGGGCTTTCTATCCTGTTCCATTGATCTATATTTCTATTTTTGTGCCAGTACCATACTGTCTTGATTACTGTAGCTTTGTAGTATACTCTGAAGTCAGGGAGCCTGATTCCTCCAGCTCCGTTTTCTTTCTCAAGATTGCTTTGGCTATTCGGGGTCTTTTGTGTTTCCATACAAATTGTGAAATTTTTTGTTCTAGTTCTGTGAAAAATGCCAGTGGTAGTTTGATAGGGATTGCATTGAATCTGTAGATTGCTTTGGGTAGTATAGTCATTTTCACAATGTTGATTCTTCCAATCCAAGAACATGGTATATTTCTCCATCTATTTGTATCATCTATAATTTCTTTCAGCAGTGTCTTACAATTTTCTGCATACAGGTCTTTTGTCTCCTTAGGTAGGTTTATTCCTAGATATTTTATTCTTTTTGTTGCAATGGTAAATGGGAGAGTTTCTTAATTTCACTTTCAGATTTTTCATCATTAGTATATAGGAATGCAAGAGATTTCTGTGCATTAATTTTGTATCCTGCTACTTTACCAAATTCATTGATTAGCTCTAGTAGTTTTCTGGTAGCATCTTTAGGATTCTCTATGTATAGTATCATGTCATCTTCAAACAGTGACAGCTTTACTTCTTCTTTTCTGATTTGGATTCCTTTTACTTCTTTTTCTTCTCTGATTGCTGTGGCTAAAACTTCCAAGACTATGTTGAATAATAGTGGTGAGAGTGGGCAACTTGTCTTGTTCCTGATCTTAGTGGAAATGGTTTCAGTTTTTCACCATTAGGACGATGTTGGCTGTGGGTTTGTCATATATGGCCTGTATTATGTTGAGGAAAGTTCCCTCTATGCCTACCTTCTGCAGGGCTTTTATCATAAATGTGTGTTGAATTTTGTCAAAAGCTTTCTCTGCATCTATTGAGATGATCATATGGTTTTTCTCCTTCAGTTTGTTAATATGGTGTATTACATTGATTGATTTATGTATATTGAAGAACCCTTGCATTCCTGGAATAAACTCCACTTGATCAGAGTGTATGATCCTTTTAATGTGCTGTTGGATTCTGTTTGCTAGTATTTTGTTGAGGATTTTTGCACTTATGTTCCTCAGTGATATTGGCTTGTATTTTTCTTTCTTTGTGACATCTTTGTCTGGTTTTGGTATCAGGGTGATGGTGGCCTCCTAGAATGAGTTTGGGAGTGTTCCTCCCTCTGCTATATTTTGGAAGAGTTTGTGAAGGATAGGTGTTAGCTCTTCTCTAAATGTTTGATAGAATTCACCTGTGAAGCCATCTGATCCTGGGCTTTTGTTTGTTGGAAGATGTTTAATCACAGTTTCAAATTCAGTGCTTGTGATTGGTCTGTTCATATTTTCTATTTCTTCCTGGTTCAGTCTCGGAAAGTTGTGCATTTCTAAGAATTTGTCCATTTCTTCCAGGTTGTCCATTTTATTGGCATACAGTTGCTTGTAGTAAACTCTCATGATCCTTTGTATTTCTGCAGTGTCAGTTGTTACCTCCTCTTTTTCATTTCTAATTCTATTGATTTGAGTCTTCTCCCTCTTTTTCTTAATGAGTCTAGCTAATGGTATATCAATTTTGTTTATCTTCTCAAAGAACCAGCTTTTAGTTTTATTGATCTTTCCTATCGTTTCCTTCATTTCTTTTTCATTTATTTCTGATCTCATCTTTATGATTTCTTTCCTTCGGGTAACTTTGGGGTTTTTTTGTTCTTCTTTCTCTAATTGCTTTAGGTGTAAGCTTAGGTTTTTTATTTGAGATGTTTCTTGTTTCTTAAGGTAGGATTGTATTGCTATAAACTTCCCTCTTAGAACTGCTTTTCCTGCATCCCAGAGGTTTGGGTCATCGTGTCTTCATTGTCATTTGTTACTAGGTATTTTTTGATTTCCCTTTGATTTCTTCACTGATCTCTTGGTTATTCGGTAGTGTATTGTTTAGCGTCCATGTGCTTGTATTTTTTACAGATTTTTTTCCTGTAATTGATATCCAGTCTCATAGTGTTGTGGTCAGAAAAGATAGTTGATACGATTTCAATTTTCTTAAATTTACCAATGCTTGATTTTTGACCCAAGATATGATCTATCCTGGAGAATGTTCCATGAGCACTTGAGAAAAATGTGTATTCTGTTGTTTGTGGGTGGAATGTCCTATAAATATCAATTAAGTCCACCTTGTTTAATGTATCATTTAAAGCTTGTGTTTCCTTAGTTATTTTCATTTTGGATGATCTGTCCATTGGTGAAAGTGGGGTGTTAAAGTCCCCTACTATGACTGTGTTACTGTCGATTTCCCTTTTTATGGCTGTTAGTATTTGCCTTATGTATTGAGGTGCTCCTATGTTGGGTGCATAAATATTTACAATTGTTATATCTTCTTCTTGGCTTGATCCCTTGATCATTATGTAGTGTCTTCATTTTAAAGTCTGTTTTGTCTGATATGAGAATTGCTACTCCAGCTTTCTTTTGATTTCCATTTGCATGGAATATCTTTTTCCATCCCCTCACTTTCAGTCTGTATGTATCCCTAGGTCTGAAGTGGGTCTCTTGTAGACTGCATGTATACGGGTATTGTTTTTGCATCCATTCAGCCAGTCTTTGTCTTTTGGTTGGAGTATTTAATTCATTTACATTTAAGGTAATTATCGATATGTATGTTCCTATTACCATTTTCTTAATTGTTTTGGATTTGTTATTGTAGGTCTTTTCCTTCTCTTGTGTTTCCTCCCTAGAGAATTTCTTTTAGCATTTGTTGTAAAGCTGGTTTGGTGGTGCTGAATTCGCTTAGCTTTTGCTTGTCTGTAAAGGTTTTAATTTCTCCGTCAAATCTGAATGAGATCCTTGCTGGGTAGAGTAATCTTGGTTGTAGGTTTTCCCCCTTCATCACTTTAAATATGTCCTGCCAATCCCTTCTGGCTTGCAGAGTTTCTGCTGAAAGATCAGCTGTTAACCTTATGGGAATTCCCTTGTCTGTTATTTGTTGTTTTTCCCTTGCTGCTTTTAATATTTTTTCTTTGTATTTAATTTTTGATAGTTTGATTAATATGTGTCTTGGTGTGTTTCTCCTTGGATTTATCCTGTGTGGGACTCTCTGTGCTTCCTGGACTTGATTAACTATTTCCCTTCTCATATTAGGGAAGTTTTCAACCATAATCTCTTCAAATATTTCCTCAGTCTGTTTCTTTTTCTCTTCTTCTTCTGGGGCCCCTATAATTCGAATGTTGGTGCGTTTAATGTTGGCCCAGAAGTCTCTGAGACTGTCCCCAATTCTTTTCATTCTTTTTTCTTTATTCTGCTCTGCAGTAGTTATTTCCACTATTTTGTCTTCCAGGTCACTTATCCGTTCTTCTGCCTCAGTTATTCTGCTATTGATCCCTTCTAGAGAGTTTTTAATTTCATTTATTGTGTTGTTCATCATTGTTTGTTTGCTCTTTAGTTCTTCTAGGTCCTTTTTATACATTTCTTGTATTTTCTCCATTCTCTTTCCAAGATTTTGGATCATCTTTACTATCATTATTCTGAATTCTTTTTCAGGTAGACTACCTATTTCCTCTTCATTTGTTAGGTCTGGTGTGTTTTGACCCTGCTCCTTCATCTGCTGTGTGTTTTTCTGTCTTCTCATTTTGCTTATCTTACTGTGTTTGGGGTCTCCTTTTCACAGGCTGTAGGTTCGTAGTTCCCGTTGTTTTTGGTGTCTGTCCCCAGTGGCTAAGGTTGTTTCAGTGGGTTGTGTAGGCTTCCTGGTGGAGGGGATTAGTGCCTGTGTTCTGGTGGATGAGGCTGGATCTTGTCTTTCCGGTGGGCAGGACCGTGTCTGGTGGTGTGTTTTGGGGTGTCTGTGGCCTTATTATGATTTTAGGCAACCTCTCTGCTAAGGGGTGGGGTTCTGTTCCTGTCTTGCTAGTTGTTTGGCATAGGGTGTCCAGCACTGTAGCTTGATGGTCAATGAGTGGAGCTGGGTCTTGGCGTTGAGATGGAGATATATGAGAGATTTTTTCCGTTTGATATTACGTGGAGCTGGGAGGTCTCTGGTGGGCCAATGTCCTGAACTTGGCTCTCCCACCTCAGAGGCACAGCCCTGACCCCTGGCTGGAGCACAAACAGCCTGTCAACCACACAGCTCAGAATAAAAGGGAGAACAAAAAAGAAAGAAAGAAATAAGATAAAGTAAAATAAATAAAAGTTATTAAAATAAAAAATAATTATTAAAAAAAACATTTTAAATAATAAAATAAAGAAAGAAAGAAAGAGAGAAGGAAGAGAGCAACCAAACCAAAAAACAAATCCACCAATGATAACAAGTGCTAAAAACTATACTAAAATTAAAAAAAAAGGGGGGGGGGGACAGACAGAACCCTAGGATAAATGGTAATAACAAAGCTATACAGGCAAAATCACACAGACAAGCATACACATACACATTCACAAAAAGAGAAAAAGGGAAATATATATATATATCATTGTTCCCAAAGTCCACCTCCTCAGTTTGGGATGATTTGTTGTCTATTCAGGTATTCCACAGATGCAGGGTACATCAAGTTGATTGTGGAGACTTAATCCGCTGCTCCTGAGGCTGCTGGGAGAAATTTCCCTTTCTCTTCTTTGTTCGTACAGCTCCTGGGGTTCAGCTTTGGATTTGGCTCCACCTCTGCGTGTAGGTCGCCTGCGGGCGTCTGTTCCTGCTCAGACAGGACGGGGTTAAAGGCGCAGCTGATTCGGGGGCTCTGGCTCACTCAGGCCGGGGGGGAGGGAGGGGTATGGATGCGGGGCGAGCCTGCGGCCGCAGAGGCCGGCGTGACATTGCAGCAGCCTGAGGCTCGCCGTGTGTTCTCCGAGGAAAGTTGTCCCTGGATCACGGGACCCTGGCAGTGGCAGGCTGCACAGGCTCCCGGGAGGGGAGGTGGGGAGAGTGACCTGTGCTCGCACACAGGCTTCTTGGTGGCGGCAGCAGCAGCAGCCTTAGCGTCTCATGCCCGTCTCTGGGGTCTGCGCTGATAGCCGCGGCTCACGCCTGTCTCTGGAGCTCCTTTAAGCGGCGCTCTGAATCCCCTCTCCTCGCGCACCAGGAAACAAAGAGGCAAGAAAAAGTTTCTTGCCTGTTCGGCAGCTCCACACCTTTTCCCGGACTCCCTCCCAGCTAGCCGTGGCGCACTAGCCCCCTTCAGGCTGTGTTCACGCCGCCAACCCCAGTCCTCTCCCTGGGATCCGACCTCCCGAAGCCCGAGCCTCAGCTCCCAGCCCCCGCCCGCCCCCGCGGGTGAGCAGACAAGCCTCCCGGGCTGGTGAGTGCTGGTCGGCGCCGATCCTCTGTGCGGGAACCTCTCCGCTTTGCCCTCCGCACCCCTGTGGCTGCGCTCTCCTCCGTGGCTCCGAAGCTTCCCCCCTCCGCCACCCGCAGTCTCCGCCCATTAAGGGGCTTCCTCTTGTGTGGAAACCTTTCCTCCTTCACAGCTCCCTCCCACTGGTGCAGGTCCCGTCCCTATTCTTTGTCTCTGTTATTTCTTTTTTCTTTTGCCCTACCCAGGTACGTGGGGAGTTTCTTGCCTTTTGGGAGGTCTGAGGCCTTCTGCCAGCGTTCAGTAGGTGTTCTGTAAGAGTTGTTCCACATGTAGATGTATTTCTGGGGAGGAAGGTGATCTCCCCGTCTTACTCTTCCGCCATCTTGAAGCTCCTCCGTCCTACAAGTTTTTAAACATTGTGCATACACAAAATGTCTTCTCTTGTCTAAAGTTGGTGTATTTTTTAAGTGAGGTGATTTAGGATATTCTAAAATAGGAAAAAATTACTTGCATTGACATTAATTATACTTAGTTTATATAAGTTTGGAACCTGAAGGCATGCTCTCATCCCACTTGAAGTGAAAGTTATCTGGGGAAAAAGATCAGGTTTACATAACAGTATTGAACTTCTTTTTTGAACAAGATGTGGGTCAGCTAGGTTTACAAAAGCCTGACCTTTTATTTGTTAATTAAAAAGTTTCATTGTTTCTCTGATACCAAGTCAAGCCACTAGTGCTCTTTAGATTATCATCTTGTTTGTATCTGCTATGTAACTTGTTCTCATTCTTTCTTTCCTTTCCAGCTGAGGTTTCCTTCTTCAAGAGACATCACTTTTAGGAAGAAGAACTAGGGCTGAAGTCAGTACAACTAAGTTTTCCAAATGGAGGAGATAATAGAAACTGTTCCTGTACTATCCTTTTATCATCTGAATGCTTCCCTAACTTTTTTTGTGATTAAGTGTATGAAATCATAAGCATACAGTTATGCTTGGGAGGACATTAAACTAAACTTTAAGGACAGTAAAACAAAGAAATTACCTGATGTAGAAATTCATAATAAACTATAAGTTGTTGAAATTAAGTGCCCTGCAAAGGGAGAAAATGTTGAGGGAAAATGAAGATATAATGCAATTTTCTCCATAAAGTTAGAGAATAGCCTATTAAATTTTGAAACTAAATTAAAGAAATTACCACTTCTGGAGGAAAGGACCCTATGCAGCAGCTCTTCTTATCTTTTTGAATGTATGACAACAAGCTTATAAATAGCCAGCAGATGACATGAAAAAGTACTTATTTGTTTCTTACAGAAACGGCCTCAGAAGAAGAATCCAGAAACTTTATGCTCATAAATATGATAAATTGGAAGACAATATAACCTTGACCAAAAAAAATGAATATTAAACAAATGACAAAATTCCCTTCTTGGCTACTTAGTGAATGGATAGTTGCAGAGGTCACCTTTGTGACACTGAAGAGACAATTTTATTTTTGTAACAATGGGTTAATTGAATTTATCTCTGTTATATGAGCTTTATAACTCATGTAGCTCACTGACAGAGAAAACCAAAAGTCATAAGTCTCTTAAGAGAAGTTCCATGGCTGTTCTATTTATTAGGTACTTTAAGTGGTTAGAAATACTTCTTTGTGATAGTTTTACATTCTGCAATTTTCAAAACTACAGGAAAAAAAGAATGGAAAGGTGTGCTGCTAGTTTTGTGATCATAGTGATATAAATCATATAAAGTCTTTTTTCCTTTCTCCTTTGAAAAGTTATTCAGTATTACTTTACTTATGGGCTTATGCTAGAAGCTTGTCTTGCAAGTGTCAAAACAGAATAGTTCATTCACTGCACATATGTTACTGAAGCTATGTCTTTAAGTCTACAAAAATTAATATAGTCTCTTCTTGTCCTACCAACACTGCTGAGAATGACCTATTTGAATGAATCACTATCATCAGGGATAGTGCCACCTAGTGCATGAAGTTTGGATTGAAGAAGGTACTATTTCTTCCACAAATGGTGACTGAAGAAGTGGACACTGATATGTGAGAAAAAAAAAAAAAGAAAGAAAGAAAGGAAAAGAAAAAAAAAATCTAGACACAGACAAAAATTAACTCAAAATGGATCATAGCTCTAAACTTAAAATGCAAAACTATAAAACTCCTAGGAGATAACATAGGAGAAAACCTAGATAACTGGATATAATGATGCATTTTTACATACAATACCAAGGACATGATCCATGAAAAAAAATTTGATAAACTGATCTTCATTAAAATTAAAAATTTCTGCTCTGCAAAGGACAATATAGAGAGAAATTGAAGACAAGACACAGACTGGGAGAAAATACTTGCAAAAGACACATCTGATAAAGAACTGTTGTCCAAAATATACAAAGAACACTTAACACTCAACAGTAAGAAAACAAACAACCTGATTTTAAAATGGGCCAAAGACCTAAACAGACACCTCACCAAAGAAGATATAAAGATGGCAAATACGTACATGAAAAAATATTCCACAACATATGTCATCGGGGAAACGAAAATGAAAACAACGAGGTACCACTGCAGACCTATTGGAATGGCCCAAATCTGGAGTACTGACAACATCAGATACTAGTGAGGATGTAAAGCAACAGGAGCCCCCATTCATTGCTGATGGGAATGCAAAATGATACAGCCACTCTGGAAGACAGTTCAGCAGTTCCTTACAAAACTAAACGTACTCTTTCCATATAATCCAGCAATCATTCTCCTTGGTATTTACCCAAAGGAGTTAGAAAATTAAACTGCACAAGTATATTAATAGCAGTTTCATTCATAATTGCCAAAATTTGGAAGCAACCAAGGTGCCCTTTAGTAAATAAATAAATAAACTGGTGCCTCCAGACAATGGAATATTATTCAGCACTAAAAAGAAATCAGCTATTAAGTCATGAAGCCAAGAATATTAAATGCATATTACTAAGAAGAAACCAATCAAAAAGGCTACATACTATATGATTCCAACTATATGACATTCTGGAAAAGGTTAAAATATGGAGACAATAAAAGTTCAGTGGTTACCAAGGCTAAGAGGAAGCTGGGAGAGATGAAAAGGAAAATCACAGAGGATTTTTAGGGCAATTAACATGCTCTGTATAGTATTATAATAATGGATATATGTCATTATATATTTGTCCAAACACAGAGAATGTACAACACCAAGAGTGAACCCTAAGGTAAACTATGGACTTTGGGTGATTGTGATGTGTCAATGTAGATTCATCATTGGTTTAAAAAAAAAATACCACTCTAGTGAATGATGCTGATACTAGGGGAGATTATGCATGTGTTGGGACACAGAGTGTATGGGAAATCTCTGTACCTCCCTTTCACTTTTGTTGTAAACCTAAAGCTGCTCTAAAACTGTAGTCTTTAAAAATAATAATAAAAATAAATTAGTAGATAAATAAAACGCAAAGAAGATTCCATTAAAAGCTTAAAGCCCAATTCTCAAAGTTAACCCATTCTCTAATATTTAGCTCATTACAGAAACTAATAATAAAGATACAGAACCTCTCACTGTTCAACTTTCCCTTCAAGTTCCAGAAAAATTTTGAGGGGTAGGGGTAAGGGTAATGTTGAGAAAATCATAAATAAATGTCAGCTAAAGAGGCATAATTAACAAAAATGGACCTTGCTGCAGATTAGTGTGGCCCTCTTTTGTGAACAAAATATAAACTCCTTTTTTCTTACTCATCAAGGGAAATTGAGCTTTACCAAATTCCTGGCTAGGAGGGAGGCAGGGAAATCAAGAGTTTATTATTTCTCCAATATCAGGGATTGACTTCTCCAGAGAAAAGATTGGTTTCCCCAAAAGGAACCCTGTTTTGGAAGTGCTGGCTGTAGCTTGCCTAGGTTTTGATTTTGCTTGGAATATATTGCTCCACTGCTAGGATTAAGGCAGTGAGGGGTGAGTGGGAGGGTTTGAAGTGGGGTGAGAAGACCAATTATGTGCCACCTCCTGTCTGGCACATGAATATTGAAAATGACATTTGGCTACTCTAGTCAATCTGATCAATACAATAGTTTGCCCATATAAGTGGTAAAATAGCTTTTGTGCCCTACCCTTCCAACAATCTGAGATCTAACCAATAAGTTAAGGGGAACTTTTAGAAAATTTACTTATTTGTAAATTGGGGCCTGCCTGTATTCCTAATGTGGAGATGCATAGCGCTGGTATTGACATAGCTGAGGTGTGGACCCTAGTGTCAAACTTAAAGTCTCAGCACTGCCACTTTAGGATTTGTAAACTTGCTGAGTTTATATAACATTAGTTTGTTCATCTGAAAATTGGTCATAAGAATAGTACACAATCCAATGAATTACCATGAGAACTAAACCAGGTAAGAAGATACTAATTATGTAAGTCCTTCTATAAAAAGCAATTTTCCTGAAAGGAAAAGACAGTGTCTACTTTTATTATTATTTGTATTGTCTACAGCTGTATTCTGCATACAGAGATTTTCAATGAACATTTGTTTGCTCTTAGCTACTCTTTAATCCATACATCCACAGAGGCATTCACAGTGGTCAAAACATTACTCTGACTTTAAGGAATCTATTTATGAGGCAACAAGTAGCATGGGCTTCTTCGTAGAAATGAAAATACCTTGAATTAAATTACCTGGCAACAACAGAAAGCTCACTAATGATGAGTTTAATATGGCCATAGTATCAATATGAGATTTTAAATTGAAGCATTTAATCTTGCATTTGTTATCAAGTGGGGTGGCAATGTAAATAATACATAGTTAAATTTTATAACAATACTTCCCTGATAGAAGACAGCCCCAATCAGATGCTTGTTGCATGCCAAATTTTCAAAATAGTTTATGTAAAAAGAAGGCATAAAATTAAGTGTCCTAGGATTGCAGATACTATTGTGTCAAGCTGAATGTTGGTCAAGTTGCTTCTGTCTGTGTTGATGCTGTGACTCTAAAGGCAACTTGGTAATCAGAAATGGAAGTGGAAGTTTGTTTTGTTTTGTTTTGTTTTTTTAAGTTCCAATTACCTGTCACACTTCAAAAATGCAGTAAGCCTGTTCATGGAATCTGCAAGCAATTTCCTTCTGCTGAGTTCTCCCACTCATCATTTTGTAAAGCACTTAATGTGAAACAAAGTAAGAATTCTTTTAATAATGCTTTTAAAAAAAATTGAAAGAACCTGGAAAACGTTTGGGTATGTTTTATGTATTTTTTTCTTGTATGCTTAGAGATGAGGTGACCATATTTTTCTCTTGCCTTTCTAGGTACCAAGAACTATGTCCCCACCACCAGAAAGAATGAGAATTTTCTTTCCATATTCCTCCCTGAAGTGCAAAGAGTTTTACTGAAGTGATTCCAGGGATAAATCATAATCTTAAACTTTTTTTTTAAGGTAATCAGTTTGAATGTGTTACCCTAGAAAAAAGTATCTGTCAATGGATATAATCCACAGCCTACCTATCTTTGTGAGGACATGAGGATGAAATGCCTAGAAGTCTATCTTGGTAATATGGCACACTTTTATAGACCCACTTTAATTGTTTTAGCCTAGAGAAATTTCAGCACTACTCCATCTTGAAAGAAAAGATATGATAAAACCTCACACTTCAGACTGCTTTCTTCCCATAAGATTTGATGATATGCCACAAATATGACCTGGTTTTGCTTCACAGAGTTATTGAGCTTTAAGTATCAAATACTATATTCCCATATTACACATGGAGAAGAACCATAAAGTTAATAAACTCTCCTAAGGGGACATAGTAAGCTGACGGAGAAACTTAAAACTGAATTCAGATGAGACCAGACATTCTGATTTCTCCTTTGCATCATAAAAATGCCTTAACGTATATTTAAGAATTCTGCTTTAAATACTTGGCATTGTTGATCCCTTTGCTTTTATTGTAAACTAAAAAAAAAGAAGCACAGTGTTCCAAGAAATCAAGTACGATATTATATGCATGTTTCACCATTCCACTTTGTAAGCTCTACTTACTTAGACTTTCAATTATGAGAGCTGAGTTCCCTTAGCTACAAATACCTCTCATTTCATAGTGCTTTTAGTGTGAGGGTGTGTGTATGGATGGAAGAGAAATACTTCAATTGAACACAACTGTTATAGTTTCGTTTGAATTATAGCAGCATTAATATCTCATAATTATTTTAATAAACTTTTGAAATCTATGAAAATCACCCTATGTAAGGGAATTTACATTAAATGAGCTTATTTATGTTAATATACCAAACAAATAATCACAATTCTGGGGTGAGAGAGAAAATAAAAAATTTCAGTGTGTTTAACAATTAAAACATCATTTATTACATGCTATTTTTTGTGTATATAGCATACTCAATTCACGTTCTGTTTAAGTAGATTTTTCTTCATGAGCTTGGTCAAATTCTATGTATACGAAGTATTTCTGATTCCTAATTCTGGACAGAAGGACGGCGTAAGAAAAGTAGCCCAACCTCTGTGACTTACAGAGGGTCTTGGAATTATTTTTGTAGGCAGGGACAGTGATTGGTTTCTTCAGTCCAATGGACAATGGATCATTTAGCTCCCAAAGCCTTTTTGGAGACTAACTGGTTCAGAGAAACTCAAGACTAAGGGTTGCTAATGTATTTCTATTAGTTTTGATATTTTTAAAGTATTTCCTTGTTTGTATAACAATGTGGAAAAAATAGTCCCCATATTGTATTTCATCACCTTGTTAAGTTTTAAATATCTATATTTTAAAATATTATTCTGCACACAAACGTAAATTTTCTGGAACAGAGCAGATAATTATTTACTGATAGCAAATACTTGCTCTAGTTCCACATGCATCAACTTCTTCCTTCTAGAACAATGTAATGAGACCGAGATGAGATGTCACTGAACCTGCAAAGGAGTTTGTATCGTAGGCAAGGAACTCCAGGCATATAAATTTGGGTGGTTATACAAGGAAGGGGCAGGGACAGTTGTCACTTCTCCCTTCCTGTATTCAGTATGCAACTTTCAAAGACAAGGGATGAAATACAATTACTAAATTAAGGACATTAAAACCACTATTTATCTTATTATTTCTAGATTCATCTTCTTTCTTGCTTTCTCCTTCTCTCTCTCTCTTTCTTTAATTTTGGAAGGTATTTTTGGTAAAATACTTCAGATATTTTTGATACATATCTTTTATATAAGTAAATATGTGTTTACTGTAACTTCTGTGTTCCAGTATGCAAATTCAATTATATAGCTGAAGATATGAATTAGAGTTCCTAAACATGAAGATAATAAGTTTCAAAAACAATTTGAGGTGCTATAAAGTACCATCAAAGATAGGTTCACAAACCCACAGAAAATATTCATGATATTATTCTTACCTATCGTCACCACAAAGTATGGAGTCCTAGATTAGAGGACTAATGCACCAATGCACAAGCCTTAGGCACTAATATTTGTATCCTGGGGAAAATTTAGCTTTCGTTTGTGATTTTGATTTAGATCAGAGTTTTTCTGTCTAATCATAACTCTCCCCAGGTTTTCATTTCATTCCCTAGAATTACCCTCACAGCTTCTCCTGTAAGAATAATTCTCTAAAGCAATCCATGAACTGTTCAAAGTACACTCTCAATTCTTAGGCTCTTAAAATAAAAACCAGTTTATTTGGGGTTACAGCAGTCAAACAGGGTAGCATAGTTACGTCCTCACTATATCTTTCTAAAGTAGGATATCTTTAACCAACCAAACAGCATGGAACTATGGGTTCTATGAAGCAGAAAGCAGCAGACGTGAAGGCATACGCTCTTTGCCAGACACATCCTGGATTTCTGGACTTATCATGTCAGCAATTGCTCTCTCAGTGAAAGCAGAAAAAGCCTGACCCCTAACTCTTCTATGGTCTAGAGATGTTCACTGCAGCAGATCTATCAGCTGATTTGGCACTTTAAGTGTGTACTTGTAACTATTGGAAATTGAAGAAGTTCAGCAATTGGTCAACTCCCAGCATGATATGACTACATGAATAGATTAGCAATGACAATTGGGAAGTTTCTTTCTTATTCTTTATGAGAAATTGTCTTTTGTAGACTGTTTCAGTTAGGAGTCTATCAAAGAAGCAGAACCGTGAGTGATATGAAATAAGGGAGTTATTGGACCATAAACAGTTCATGAAAGGTGCTTGCCTCTACATATAGTGATAGACTTGAAATACCTGTAAGTTATAAGGTACAGTAATCAGGGAAAAAAAGATGAGCATGAGGCAGCAGAAAGTAATAACAAACTGGTACCCAAAGGACAAACTGAAACTACCTTCGATCTCAATGACACGGGTGACCTGTAGAAAACCTGGAGACCTCACCATAGAGCTTAACAGGTATGTGGCCCAGAGTTGAGGAAACCTGGAGGAAGTAAAGGAAGCTGCATAGTTGGCAGCTGCCCCACCAGATAAAGTGAATCAGTAGCTCAGTGACAATTTGCACAAGTTACAGTGGTGTCTGGTGTCCTACACTAACCTTCAGTATGTAATGGTTGATGCTTCACTTCTACCTTTGAAACTCATGGAAAATTTTCCTTTGGAGTTTGTTACAATGACATAAGGAATTTAATTTCTCATTTAGAGAGTTATGTTTTTAGCTGTATAAGGATGGTTGCATCAAGCTAGACAGAAGCAACATTTTATTGATGTCTCTATTTGGAAGTTAAATCTAGATAAAGATGTTTGCATAGATGTCAGTTTGACAAAGTTGGACTCTGGTTGTTTTATACTGAGTCAGCCTAGGTAAGCCAAAACTTTTCTTAAAATCCCCTTCTCTTTACGGTCTTAGGTTATTGTTGGCCAAAAGAAAAATTTACATGGGTTTCAAAGGTGGAAGTGAAGGATCAACCATAGACCTTGCATTTGGTTCTCATTATAATTTCAAAATTTGGCCTTGCAGCTAAAAGAGATAAGAGTTTGTTGTTGCTGTTGTTTTAAGAACAGTCATAGGAGATTCCTGCTCCTTTACCTCGATCTTGTGCTGGGAAGCGAAAGCCTTGAGCTGACCATTTTCTTTCCCCGAGTACTTCAGCACATTTAGAAGTAACCAACCAATTCCATCACTTATTCTTTCTTTCTTTTCTTTTCTTTTTCTTTCTTTTTTTTTTTTTTTTTTTTTTTACTAAAATGGTCTTTGGCAGCAAATATTTGGTCACTCAGAGACTTTTCTTCTATAGGCACTTAATTAATGGTATCTATGGGTTACAATTTAAATAAGTTTTGCCTTGGCGGGCCATAAACTCTCAGTGTCCTCCTTATCAGTGCCAACAGGGTTACCAATACCTTTAAATCTAATCAGATCAAAAAGCAGTTTCAGATGACCCAGAATTAATTCACATAACCCATCCATAAATTTTCTTTCCCCTGGAACAACTTTGCCTACCAATTTCTGTACCAGTTAAGATTTGATCAGGGGAGCACAACCGCTAGAATGGTGTGCAGTAAGTGATTTATTATTGAAGTTAGACTTCACACTTGTGGGAATCGGTGAAGAATGCTATTCTCTGTGTGTCTGGTTTAGGCCTGAAATCACTGAAGGTCTGTGGGGCCGGAGCTCAGCAAACAAACCTGGACAGAAAGCATGAAGGAGAGCAAAGACAGAATAAAACCCACGAAGACTTACGAAGACTCATGTCTGTCTCTCCCCAGCTCCAGCCACAACAACACAGGTGATCTGCAAAAAACTTGAAGCTTTTGCCACAGAACTGCAGTCAAGCCTGGACCATGACTCAAAGAAGCTGCAAGAAAGAATCCAGGTAGGAGCTGAATTTCGCCTTCCTTCCTTTTTTCCTTTCTATTCCCATTGTCTTTTCTCTTGAGAACTGCTCTTAGAGGATGGCATAGACAGCTTGGAGTCTAAGCCCTTAAGCCATTTTCTCTTCACTGAAGTTGTCTGTTTCAAATCCAAATTCAAATAGCCCATCTGCCTTTTTGAAACATTTTTAAAGAAAACAAGACCTTGAATTGTTTTGGATGGTTGTGATTTTGAGATTCTAGTATTTACATACTGAAATGCCAAAGGAATATAAGCTAAAACATGCTTGTAGAGAAATGCCACCTCTTCCTGCTAATGTAACAAAAATAATAATAATAATTTTACCTTTTTCATTAGTTACAGAGCACAGGTATTAGCTTGAAAAAAGAAGGGGCTTCTAAGATGTTTAAATAAACTAATAAAGTTCATTTTCATAGGATTTGAAGTAATTTGATGATCTGCAAGGGTCCTGAAAGTTCAGTTGTTAAAACTTCATTACAAGGGGTCTGGGCACAAGCTGAATGCTAGAATTATCATCGAGTGGAATTGCAGACATGATGTAAAATATAATAAATTACTATGATTAAAGTCATATTTGAAGTATTCATCTACTAAAAGGGAAAAATAAATCAAGAAATTAGCAGTGCAGTTCAATTTAATAGGATCAATTAGTAAATTAAACAACTGAGGTATTAATTTAACACTGGACTTATGAATATATAGCATTGTGTGAGAATTTACAGAAGTCCTGGAGATATTTCTTGCCCTCATCTTGCTCCAATCCACATAGGAAGTAATAGCCTGGATATAGCAATAAAATATACTTTGTAATGTATTCCTTTCTTGAACATCCCACTTTGTTTGCTAGCTGGATGATTCCCTGGTCTGCCTTTGAATTGATGCAATTTTCACTGAAGAGAAGATATCTCTTTTATGCTAGGTCAGAACAAAGTCTTAGTTTTGTTTGCTCTTTGCAATAAAGAAGTGAGGAATCAACTGTGTGAAACACCACAGACTTGAGATTGTATTTTTAAAAAAAGATTTTCCTTTTTTCTTAAAGAGATGGAAGGACCTCAAGATAAAAAGAAGTGGTTTCTGTATAAATAGTTGTGTCTCAGAGCAGCATAGTAAGACTTGGCCTCTTCGATCTCAGCACTAACAAAGTGACACCACTGGCCTTTGATGATTTGTGACAGTCATTGCATTTCAATTGTCTGCAACAAGCACTACCCTCCAGCATCCTCCTCTTGAACATGAAAAGCCATTTATCAGCTCTGCCTGATGAGGCCTGAGATGACTCAAAGCTTCAGCTGGCTTGTAGACCTCTTTGTGCTTGGACCTGTTGCCAGCGCTTATACTGAGCAAATTTTCAGCGCAGTTTAGTGTTAGGTACACTCTCTCATTCTTTGCACAATTTAGATAATAATTTTTAGTGTGCTTATGTTTATGTATATATGAACCAAACCAATGTTGAATGCAAACTGCTAGCTTAACAATTTATGTATGGCACATGTATTTCCTAAGCATGGTACAATAAAGCAGCAGTGGGAAACTGAGAAAGAAAGAAAACTGCACTGTGAGAAAACATAAGGATGGTGTCAGAGATTAGAGGCCCAAAGACTCACGTAAGTGCTAAACACTGCTTTTGTGCGTGCTTGGAGGATAGCAGGTGGTATCCTTCAGATTTTTACTATTTGTGCCGCTTGGAGTTGATTTATGTTTACATGTTACTTCAGTGTGGTTTTTTTTTTTTTTTTTTTTAAGCAGAGAAGTGAAAAAACTCCTAATAAACTCAAAGAAATCAATTTAGCAAGTTTTTTTAGAGTATACACTATTTTTCCAACATTGTGATAGATTCTAAAGGAGACTATAAACACAGCATACATGTCAGAAACCTCCTGGTCTTTAAAGAGCCTACAAACTTGGTAGATGATCAAGGTTAATAAACATCAAAGTGCAGATTTAAAAATAATCAAGGACCAAATAATGTGGTTCTAAGAAGATCTATGCTTTTCTCAGGAGAGGTTTCCATTAGGACAAGGGCCTTGAAGCTTATACAGACTTTGTAGCTGTGAGGAGGCCAGATTAAGGATGACTGAGATCTATGTGTTAGATTCCCTTTTGGAATTGTCCTGCCACAGGTGTCAAGAGTGAGCCTGAGCAGGGGAAGAAGCAGGCAGGAGAGTGTCGCAGCGATAGGACAGAACACGGTATCAGGGTGTAGGTCTCTTTCATTGCTATGGCTTTCTGTATTTATGGTGCCTCCCACTTTGGGCCCTGTGCTGGACCCACATCCTCTTAGGCCACCGGTCTGCTCCCTTCAGTCATGGGACCAATTCCTGGAAGTTGTCCTTCTATCTGTGCAATTCCTCAGGAGGCCTCCCCCAGACTGTAGGGAACTACTGATGACCCTTTTCATTCCCTCTTCTCTGTCCTCTTCCCAATAACTCTAAATAGAGGATTTTCCCCCCTAGCACTCAGGTGACAATAAATATTTACTGAATAATGTGTTTAAAAGAATCAGGAGTCTCAGCTATTCTGGTTAGTTTTTACTCCGTTTTCTTCCCTTGTGGGTCCACAGTGCCCTAGGCTTGAACTTTTTTTACTCTAGATTAGGGATCAGAATGCCGGTTAGAAAAGAGGATAAAGTGAGGAAGAAATGGACACCAAAGTTAGAGTCTTTGATACCTGGAAGATTCCCTAGAGCTCTGGATCTCAGATTATGACAAAACCTCTTCTATCTGCAAAACCCCATTTGACAGAACACAAGGCTAGATTAGATGCTCTTGGTGTCTCAGTTAGATGCTCTTTACCAGACTGGTGCATCCACCTCCAGTTACTAAGAATGTCAGCTGCCAAGAATCCACAGCTGCAACTTCCCTTGAACTGTCCATGGTAGCCACCTGGCTCAGAAATGCCTGAGAAGCTTTGGCTTCCTCCCCAGAGGAGGTCTGCAACCAATAACTAACTCACAGAGAGGGCAAACACTGCCCCTGTTGCTTCAAAGAGGAAAAAGTCTGCACTGCCATTCATGTTCCAGGGTTCTCTGCAAGATCAGGATGAGGCTAGACTTCAGGTGGACCTGTGATTCTCAAATTTTAGTGTGTACCAGAATCACCTAGAGGACTTGTTAAAATACAGATTACTGGACCCCACACACAGAGTTTCTGATTCAGTAGATCTGGACCTGGGAATCTGCATTTTAACAGGTTCTCACCTGACGCTGACACTACTGACCTCGGGACCACATTTTGAAAACCACTGAGCTGGACCCACATCTTTCCCTACATTTTTCCTTTATTCTTATCTGCTTCACTTTTTTTGTTTTCTCCCGAGAGAACCCTCCCAAGGATCCATTAGCATAGGAGTCCCCATCTCAGGCGCTACTTCCAAAAAACCTGACCTAAAATAATAGTCCATCCTGAATTAGACCTACAGGACTTTAAAAAAATGTCCTTTTGCATATGTATGTACGCATGCATGATGAAAAGCTGGATCACGACCTGGAAAAAAATGTGCCACCTAAATTTATTGAGGGCTACATGGGCTCTTTGTACACATGAAGTCACTTTAACAATAATAACCAAGGTTTCCCTGGCTTAATAGTTCCTCCTAGAATTGCTTCTGTGACTCTTTCTCAGTAGGCATCAGCACCAGTGCACTGAAGCATCCATAGTTGCTAAGGGACATGAAGCTTAAGGAACAGTATGGGAAGAAGAGATAGGAGCGAAAGCCTCTCTCCCATTTGTGTTGACCCTGTTAGAAGAATCGCAAAGCACTGTTATAGATGATTCCATATTTCACAGAGCTTATTGAAACTGTTCTTGCAGAAATGAATGTCAGCCTCCCTCTTCCTCAAACCTGGAAATCAATCAGTGCAGGAACATGGAAAAGTCATCACAGGCTTCTCAAAATCCTTCTTCCCTCTCACAACTGAACCTTCCTTCCTGGGTCATGCTTATTTGACTCTCTTCTTTTAATCTCAAGTTGAGTTTTCCCAGGAGTCCTTCATTGCTCATGTAAATGTATTTCTTAAGGACTAACTCTTATGATTTCTCTAAGTCCCCCTGAGACTCAGGTAGGGAAACACTAAATAAACTTTGTTTGTAACAGAAATTGGACTTCAAAACTTTATCTCTGTAAAGTATTGACTTATGCTGATGTGCCGTGTTAAAAAAAATCTAGATATGAAATACTGAGAAGACAAAATTTATTACGTTAAATATATATGTGCATATATATACACATACATATATGGTATATATACCTCCCACAATACCAGAACTATTTTTCCATCATCCTCTTGGTTATCCATACCATATTTATTTAGAGACTGGAACATGAGTTTCCAAGCCCCAAAGCCAGCTCACTATTTCTTTTTCCTTTCTATATGACTACCTCAAGTCTCTGTATACACTCCAAGAGTTCAGTGGCCGAGACAGCAAATCTCTTACTCCTCACATATCAGTGACTCTTACAGATTACTGCCCTACATTAAGGAGAGGCACAAGGCAGCAGAAACATGTCCTGCGTTCATATGGAGCATTGAGGAATCACTGAAATCTTACAAAGAAGGGTAAAAATCCCCATACATTGGTGTGTTTTATTAGTTTGTTATTGTTGTTTACTTCACTTTTTGCAACTTACTATAAACTTGCCTCAGGACAATCATTTGGGTACCAATACATGGCATCAGCTAAACTCCAAATTAATTCGCATATATTTGGTTGCAGAACTTTCAAAGTTGCAAACCACTTTCCCTGGGGGAGAAAAGCAGTCTCTCATTCCACTCCAAGAAATTCACTGATGTCAACAAGGTATGTTTGCTACCAGACAAAAGGGGCCTCAAGATTGATGTAATGATATAATTCAGACTTGATTACATACAATTTTGTTTCCACCATCTTTAAGCCTTAGCCAGGATTGGAAGATGCAGGCATTCTGTGACATTTGAAGTCTCTAATCAGGTAACAAATAGACTACCCCACCTGGACAACCTGCTACATAAAGAAGAACAATGACATTTAGCAGTTTTTATGTCTTCACCACCTTCAGGATTCCTTTCCTTACTGTTTAAAAGTAATTTGTGATCACATACTCCATTTATATGGTGAATATTATATACTATCACTAGTTGAATATGCCCGAACACAGATTAAAAGCCTCCATAATTTAGGATTTGGGGGGAGTGACGTTAGAGTGTCATGAATTAGTTCATAAGATAAAAGTAAATATTTGATAAAATATTATATTGACAGATAAGTCTTTTTCATAGTTTCACAAAGTTTGTGAAAACCTCAGTGTCTCCCAACAATGTGCATAAACACAACGGTGTGACTTTTATTCCTCACAATCTCAGACTTCTTAGGTGTTACGTACAAATTCAAACCATGCTGCCTTACCTTGTTTTGTCCTTCAGAGGCTGGCTTGAAGGGACCATGACTTGTTTAATTGAATTAAATTCTAAATCCAATTTTTATATAATCTCCTGATAGATTATGATGTCCTACTCTATGGATTTTACTTGAGAAGAAACAAGAATGAATTATGAACAGTATGAGGGAATAACTGAAAATAGTTGGTTTGGGATATACTTTGATGTTTCAGTTTACTGGTTCAATGAAACTATATTTGACGTTCATCATGACTGTTCATGAGCACAAGTGCAGGAAAACATGAATATTCCCTTTTACAGAATGAGATCAAGGAATAAGATCTCTGGGCTGGGCAGGTGGTGGTGAGACGTTATTATCCCATGGCACGCAACCAGTGTAGTCTGAATTTCACCAAGGGTGGCAAAAAATATTCCCTAAACTTGGAAACCAATTTTGCTTCATCTTGTTTTGTACGTGTTGCTACCTAAGTACACGGGACAAAGACTCTTCATTACCTCTCTTCTCCAATGGATTTATCTAGGAGTGGACTTAGGAAATCTCACAAGTACATGAAAGGCCTTTCAAACACTTACTTCTCTTAGAGTGTGCAAGTATATAATAAGCAGGATTCTCACTACAAACTTGAAAACACATGACTTTTTAGATAGGATTCTGTAAAGATTAGTGAACAATTGTTTGCATCAGGGAGTCTGATGAAGTGCATAAAAGAGGAAAGTTCTGTCTATTTATAATGCTTTCATAGAACCCAGAGCCATGGAGACTTAGCTGTGGGTCTTAGCACGCAATACCAGGATTCCTATCTTTCTCCCCCTTCTATAGCCACCCATCTTATTGGAGAAAAGGAATGAATGGAGTGAAGAGCATCTGAATTTCACTTTTCGTCTTTCTACTGGTTGGGCACATTGTTATTCTTTCAACAAATCCAACTATGATGATGCTTCTTTACATAATGAATGCAGTTCATGTAGAGAAACTTCAATTATATCATATTGAATATGATAGAGTATCAATACTATTTAATTGTAGCTATCTTTTATTGTATTTAATTGTATCTATCTTTTAGACACATAGTTAACAAAACGGAACACGATAAGCATGTTTGAAGAAAACATTTCCTTTATTTTAATTGTCTGAAACTCTGAACGGCTATTTAAAATGCTAGTTTTCAAGCCATATGTAAGGCCAAAAATAACACTGTGAATCTGATGACTTTATAACGCAGCTCATAACTTTGTTATTTCAGGAGATGTTTGAATATTTTCAGGATAACAAATATGTCACCCTTCTGAAAAGACTATTATTTTATAAATAGAAGAATATATTTTGTTTAATTTTAAGGATAAGTTATAAATGATGAAAAGAAATATCATTAATGTATATTATTTTTTCCCTCTCATTTCACTAGTATTTATTTCCTTGGTAAATATAGTTTTGCTATATTTAAAATAGTTTAATAAAGATGATAAATCATATAATGATTTCAAGGATTTTGATTCTGATTTTTTTCAAAGAAAAAATGTAAAGTATTATAATATATCTACAAACTGTTAAAATAATCTTATTTAACAGTCATGTATTAAATATTGGTCATATTCTAATCATGATACAGGGATAAAATGGTGAAAATTTGTGGTCTCTGCTATCAAGGAGTTTGCAGAAAGAGCATAAATGTTGCTTCATAATGCTTCAAACTAAAACATTTAAAGGAAGACATATTAGTCAGCCCAGGCTGCCAAAAAAAAAATACCATAGACTGGGTGGCTTAACAGAAATTTACTTGCTCACAGTTCTGGAGGCTGGAAAGTCCAAGATCAAAGTTCTGGATGATTTAGTTTCTGCTGAGGCCTCTCTTCCCAGCTTGCAGACTGCTGGCTGCCTTCTCAACATGTCCTCACTTAAGCAGAGATAGAGCAAGATTTTACCTTACGTTTCATTGTTTCGTTCTCTTCTTATAAGGGCACCAGTCCTATTGGATTAAGGCCCCACGTTTTTGACCTCATTTAACCTTTATCACTGCCCTTTTCCCAAAAACAATAACATTGGAGGTTACGGTTTTAACATATGAATTTCAGGGAGTTGCAATTCAGTTCATAGCAGAAGGCTTGACTGAATTACCTTGTAAAAATGAGGCTTCTTTATTTAGTTGTTAGTATTTGGGAAATGAGATTGCCTTAGATGGAAACTTTATCATGGAACCAAATCTAACTTATGTGACTTAATAGTTTCCCCATATTCATTTGCATGAGCTCAATTACATAAATTGAAAAATTGTACAAGTTATTATATTGCACAATTGGGATATTGCAAAGAGAGTTTAAAATGTTTCTTTATAAATTCAAATTTTTTTAAGCTAGCTGCAAAGAAAGAATTTGTCAGTAAACCATGATTCAAACATTTAGGGGATTTTGAATTAGAAAGAACAATTAAATGTGTTAATTCAAATTCACTCCCTACCATTTTACAACAGAAGAAAGGGAAGCACAGATGGGTTAGATCATGATCTAATCACACAGTTAGTTTGTGGGAGCAATAGAACCAACCCTAGAACCAGAATTCATTTTCTCCTAGTCCAGTGTTTTGACCAGCACATGTCATGAAGCTCTAGCTATATTACTGGTATTTTGTTATGAAATTGATATTTCCTGCTAATCAGCATTTCAAGTACTAACTGAAATATTTGTTCTCAATGTTATATAAACCTCAATTCACCTGTTGTTTCAGTGTTTTAGAAATCAAGTAAAATCATTATAATGTTGATTTCATTATTTCTTTTTTATTGAAGCATAGTTGATTTACAATATTGTGCTAGTTTCAGGTGTACAGCAAAGTGGTTCAGTTCTCTCTCTCTCTATATATATATTTTCAGATTAATTTCCATTACAGGTTATTATAAGATATTGAATATACTTCTTTGTGCTATACATTAATCCTTGTTGCTTATCTTTTTTATATATCATAGTTTGTATCTATTAATCCCATATTTTTTTAAACATCATTATCAGGGGAATCTACCTTTCTCTTATAAAGGGAGCTATTAGGCTTTCTCCTCTCATATGACAAGTGACATTGATATGGTTCATATTTATAGGTTTTGGGAAGTAACAAGATATGCTGCTTCATGCTGTTTTCATCTGTCATGGGAATAGAATGAAACTTATGCTATATGTAGTCTGTACAGTTGCTGGCACAACCCACTGGGAATTAACTTTCCCCAGTAAAGAATCCACAGTGAAAACTGAGACAGTCTTCTATCATTCAGTGCTTTCTTTCTTGAACAATCTTAGAACTAGAATTACAGTCAAATCAATTATTTGGTATTTCTTTAGGGACAGAGGAAAGAGGAAAAGGCAATTATGTTTTGAACTCAAAAACATTTTAACTTGGTAGCATTGAATTTTTTATTTTTCCTGTCAAATATAAGTGAAAAAAATAGGTGAAGTTTCTGATATAAATCAAATATTATACAAGCCTGTGGAAATGCAGGCAAGGTATAAGCACCTCTAAGATTTTTTTAAAATTTGCTTAAACTTACCAGATACCAGAACAAATGTCCATGGCCTTAAATCAGGGGTTAGTTGGAGCCAGTGGCTTGCACTGGTTTGAAGAGTTGATTTTTCTTTTTTTTTTCTTTTTATATATGTACCACATCTTCTTTATCCATTCCTCTGTCGATGGACATTTAGGTTGTTTCCATGTCCTGGCTATTGTAAATGGTGCTGCAATGAACATCAGGGTGCATGCACCCTTTCAAATTTTGGTTTTCTCCAGATATGATTTTTCTATCTCCTCCTCTCAACTCCTCTCTTCCAGATTGCACTATCACTGATGTCACCTTGGTAGCCTGAGATGGGTTATAGTGGGAATATTTATACATTTGCAGTTGCTATAAATCAGGATTTTATTATTATTATTATATTTGGGGGGCGGCTGGTTTAACCAGCACACCACTATCCCCAATCCACAATACCTGATGTAGTGCTGTGCATAGTCTGTCTCTATGTGACAGTGGGCTCAATTGACACAACATGGGTGTTAAAGGCATAAAAGAGGAAAGTTCCATCTTATTTATAAAGCTTTCATAGAAACCAGAGCCATGGAGACTTAGCTGTGGGACTTAGCAAACAATAGCAGGGTTCCCATCTTTCTCCTCCTTCTATAGCCATCCATGTTATTGGAGTAAAGGAATGAATAAAGGGACTGAAGAGCATTTGAATTTCACTTTCTTTTTTTCCTTTAAAAAGGAGCTTTTAAAGGAGTTTCACAAGTATTATTTATGACTACTGTGTCCATATTAAGAATAATACCCAGTATTTTCAGGTAACTTTGTCCTCCACAATAATTAACATAAACTTTTTTCTGTTTAATACCCAGAAGAGCCTTGTAGGACAGATATCACTGTTCCTATTCTATATATGATGTATAGAGAGACACATAAAATGTATACACAGCATCAGATTCAGGATTTCTATCTCCATATTCAATGTTTATTTTCCACTATACCAAAATTGTTGATTCCATATGTTACATGGAACTAAACTATGTTATTCTGGGTATACAAAAAGACTGGTCAAGAATCTAATAACCAGCACTATCCTTCCAGCTTAACAATATCATTGCAGAGTAAAACAAAACACATGAAATGAGCAGGTCTTCCCAAAAAGTCCTCCTGAAAGTAAAATTTATTCTTCCTAAAATTTCATATAAAGTATTGGCATTGTCAAGGTAGGCACAGCACAGCTTAAATGTTGGGTGTGTGTATTTGTGTGTGTATGTGTATGTGTGTATGTAGGGAATGACATGTGTAGGCATTATGTGGACATGTTAGAAATAGGACTTATAGTTAAATTTTCATTTCTAAATTGATGAAATATTTCATATTTTTATAGTTTAACCTGTTAACTCAAAGACCCTTTGTGTTCTGCCATAAGGTATATAAAGGATATATGCCTCTTATTCTTCTCTTTATACTCAACTCTTATATAATATTTTATAGACTAACCTATGTCACCGCAGATTTGCATTCCTTGGGCATCAACCAAAAAATGGCCAATATTCCTATTTATACTCTGTCTGCTTTTAATCAAAATCAAAGAAGAAAATTCTCATGTCTAAGCAAAAGAAAAAAAAAGATGAATCAAATTAGGTCATCAAAATGTAAGAAAATATAAAAATTTCTCACAGCAAAAATATAATGACTATAGTCTCTTAATAGAGAACAATTCTTGCTACTGTACAGTTATGCAAAACAATTTAAACGAGCTATTATGACCCTGGAAACTCTGAAAATATGAGACACAGTCTTTGAGAAAATTTTTAGCATACCTGACATAGAATGACATTAAGTTATAAAAATGTACAACATTCCCAGAAACCTATTTGATGATTTACACCACAATTTAAAACTAGACCATTAATGACTTTGGAGATTCCTTGGCCCTACCGTCACATTTTATAGTTGTGAATACTGAGGCCATGAGTCGCTGAGAGTTGCAAAAGTTAGTTACGAAAGTCAGCTCCATTCTTTCTTAACCCAGGGCCCCTTCTTCATCATCAAATGTGACAAGACTGTCATAATCATGATGTATCTGACATAAGAAATACAGATATATTGATTACTCAGTTGTCACTTAAATCAGATAACTTCTCTAGCTAAGAAAAGATGGGTCAAGTGAGTATACAATTTTTGGAACTACAGTGAAATTCTAGAGACATAGAGGCTTGCCAATCAGAAAATATGAATTCTGTCTTGGCCTTCCCACTTATAGCTAGGCTCTGTGTCTATTTTCTCCTGGGTAAAAATGTCATTTAAAAAATTGAGAATTGTGAAAATACAAAACAAAGGTGGATATTACTATTTTGGAAAATTGTTAAGTGCTTTCTAGAAAATGGATCATTGCTGGTTTGATTATTTTAAAATATCAGATATTGGTGAAATATTAACATCTACAAAGATGCTTGCTAGAGATGGCATTTTTGTAGGTGTTAGGTGTGGGCTTATCTGGTGGCCGCCAGCTTCAAGGCAGAGTATCTCAGGATGCTCATGAAAAGTAAAGTTACTGTACAATGTTTTCAAGACATTTCAAATGATAGGCGTTCAGAGGGCTTTCTTCTGAGTTTGAGAAACTTTTCACTAGGAATAGAAAGTCCTGTATTTACTCTCCTTTTAGACAAGCAGTGAATTATGATCAGGAAATTAAATATCAGTCCAAATGAGCTGGTAAGGGGAAGAATACTGATAATCACTTTTGGACATTTTGTCCCTAAAAATAGATATCTAAATACCACATTTGTCCAAATCCTGCATTTAATTACCATTTATAAGATAAATGCCACTGCTGTTGGTGCTGTTTTAATCAATTCTTGGAAAGGAAATTGTAAAATAAGGTGGATAATCTAGGTCCCTAGCTTGAGCTTCTCAGGTGATGGTCCCCAGTCTCTTAGGGAACTGAATAACTCAAATTGGGACTTGGATTTCTTGATCAGAATGAGCACACATGAAAAAAGGAGAACAGGAGACCTTCAAGATGGTGGAGGAGTAAGACGTGGAGATCAACTTCCTCCCCACAAATACATCAGAAATACATCTACATGTGGAACAACTCCCACAGAACACCTACTGAACGCTGGCAGAAGAACTCAGACTTCCCAAAAGGCAAGAAACTCCCCACGTACCTGGGTAGGGCAAAAGAAAAAAGAAAAAACAGACACAAAAGAATACAGACGGGACCTGCACTTTGTGGGGGGAGCTGTGAAGGAGGAAAAGTTTCCACATACTAGGAAGCCCCTTCACTGGCGGAGACAGGGGTGGCGGAGGGGAAGCTTTGGAGTCACGGAGGAGAGCACAGCAACAGGGGTGCAGAGAGCAAAGTGGAGAGATTCCCTCACAGAGGATTGGTGCCGACCAGCACTCACAAGTCCAAGAGGCTTGTCTGCTCACCCGCTGGGACAGGTGGGGGCTGGGAGCTGAGGCTTGGACTTTGGAGGTCAGATGCCAGGGAGAGGAGAGAGTTGGCCAGTGAACACAGCCTGAAGGGGGCTAGTGCACCACAGCTAGCTGGGAGGGAGTCTGAGAAAAAGTCTGGAGTTGCTGAAGAGGCAAGAGACCATTATTTCGAGGTGCGCAAGGAGAGGGGATTCAGAGCACCGCCTAAACGAGCTCCAGAGACAGGCGCGAGCCGCGGCTATCAGTGCGGACCCCAGAGACGGGCATGAAACCCTAAGGCTGCTGCTGTAGCCACCAAGAAGCCTGTGTGCAAGCACAGGTCACTATCTACACCTCCCCTCCTGGGAGCTTGTGCAGCCCACCACCTCCAGGGTCCCGTGATCCAGGGGCAACTTCCCCAGGAGAACACATGGTGCGCCTCAGACTGGTGCAACGTCACATCAGCCTCTGCCACCACAGGCTTGTCCCGCATTCCGTACCCCTCCCTCCCCTTGTCCTGAGGGAGCCAGAGCCCCCTAATCAGCTGCTGCTCTAACCCGGTCCTGTCTGAGTGGGAACAGACGCCCTCAGGTGATCTACATTTAGAGGCGGGGTCAGATCCAAAGCTGAACCCCAGGAGCTGTGCAAACAAAGAAGAGAAAGGGAAATCTCTCCCAGCAGCCTCAGGAACAGCGGATTAAATCTCCGCAATCAACTTGATGTACCCTGCATCTGTGGAATACCTGAATAGACAATGAATCATCCCAAAGTTGAGGCGGTGGACTTTGGGAACAAATGTAGACTTAGGGTTAGCTTCCTGCATCTAATATGTTTCTGGTTTTATGTTTATCTTAGTTTAGTATTCAGAGTTTATTACCATTGGTAGATTTGTTTATTGATTTAGTTGCTCTCTTCCTTTTTTTTATATATAGATATATATATTTTTTCCTTTTTCTCTTTTTGTGAGTTTCTATGTGTATGCTTCTTTGTGTGATTTAGTCTGTATAACTTTGCTTTTACCATTTGTCCTAGGCTTCTGTCTGTCTCTTTTTTTCTTTGTTCTTGTTGTTAGTATAGTTTTTAGTGCTTGTTATCATTGGTGGATTTGTTTTTTGGTTTCGTTGCTCTCTTCTTTCTTTCTTTCTTTTTCTTCTTTTTTTATTACTTTTTAATTTTTTAATCTTTAATAACATTATTTTTATTATTTTTTTTCTTTCTCTTTTTCTCCCTTTTCTTTTAAGCTGTGTGGCTGACATGTTCTTGGTGCTCTGACTGCATGTCACGCCTGTGCCTCTGCGGTGGGAGAGCCGAGTTCAGGACATTGGTCCACCAGAGACCTCCCTGCTCCATGTAATATCAAATGGCGAAAGCTCTCCCAGAGATCTCCATCTCAAGGATAAGACCCAGCTCCTGTCAATGACCAGCAAGCTACAGTGCTGGACACCTTACGCCAAACAACTAGCAAGACAGGAACAGAACCCCACCCATTAGCAGAGAGGCTGCCTAAAATCATAATAAGGTCACAGACACCCCAAAACACACCAAACAGACACTATCCTGCCCACCAGAAAGACAAGATCCAGCCTCATCCACCAGAACACAGGCACCAGTCCCCTACACCAGGAAGCCTACACAACCCACTGAAACAAACTTAGCCACTGGATGCAGACACCAAAAACAATGGGAACTACGAACCTGCAACTTGCAAAAAGGAGACCCCAAACACAGTAAGTTAAGCAAAATGAGAACACAGAGAAACACACAGCAGATGAAGGAGCAACAACCCACCAGACCAAACAAATGAAAAGGAAATACGCAGTCTACCTAAAAAAGAATTTAGAGTAATGATAGTAAAGATGATCCAAAATCTTGGAAATAGAATGGAGAAAATACAAGAAACGTTTAACAAGGACCTAGAAGAACTAAAGAGCAAACAAATAATGATGAACAACTCAATAAATGATATTAAAAATTCTCTAGAAGGAATCAATAGCAGAATAGCTGAGGCAGAAAATGGATAAGTGACCTGGAAGATAAAATAGTGGAAATAACTACTGCAGAGCAGAATAAAGAAAAAAGAATGAAAAGAATTGAGGACAGTCTCAGAGACCTCTGTGGTAACATTAAAGGCACCAGCATTCGAATTATAGGGGTCCCAGAAGAAGAAGAGAAAAAAGAAAGGGACTGAGAAAATATTTGAAGAAATTATAGTTGAAAACTTCCCTAATATGGGAAAGGAAATAGTTAATCAAGTCCAGGAAGCACAGAGAGTCCCATACAGGATAAATCCAAGGAGAAACATGCCAAGACACATATTAATCAAACTATCAAAAATTAAATACAAAGAAAAAATATTAAAAGCAGCAAGGGAAAAACGACAAATAACATACAAGGGAATCCCCAAAAGGTTAACAGCTGGTCTTTCAGCAGAAACTCTGCAAGCCAGAAGGGAGTGGCAGGACATATTTAAAGTGATGAAAGGGAAAAACCTAAAACCAAGAATACTCTATCCAGCTAGGATCTCATTCAGATTCAATGGAGAACTTCAAACCTTTTCAAACCAGCAAAAGCTAAGAGAATTCAGCACCACAAAACCAGCATTACAACAAATGCTAAAGGAACTTCCTTAGGCAGGAAACACAAAAGTAGGAAAAGACCTACCAAAAAAAAAAAAACACCCCCCAAAAATTAAGAAAATGGTAATAGGAACATACATATTCATAACTACATTAAATGTAAATGGATTAAATGCTCCCACCAAAAGGCATAGACTGGCTGAATGGATACAAAAACAAGACTTGTATATATGCTGTCTACAAGAGACCCGCTTCAGACCTAGGGACACATACAGACTGAAAGTGAGGGGATGGAAAAAGATATTCCATGCAAATGGAAATCAAAAGAAAACTGGAGTAGCAATTCTCATATCACACAAAATAGACTTTAAAATAAAGACTATTGCAAGAGACAAAGGAGGACACTACATAATGATCAAGGGATCAATCCAAGAAGAAGATATAACAATTGTAAATATTTATGCACAAAACATAGGAGCACCTCAATACATAAGGGAAAAGCTAACAGCCATAAAACGGGAAATCGACAATAACACAATCATAGTAGGGGACTTTAACACCCCAGTTTCACCACTGGACAGATCATCCAAAATGAAAATAAATAAGGAAACACAAGCTTTAAATGATACATTAAACAAGATGAACTTAATTGATATTTATAGGACATTCCATCCAAAAACAACAGAATACACTTTCTTCTCAAGTGCTCATGGAACATTCTCCAGGATAGATCATATCTTGGGTCACAAATCAAACCTTGATTAATTTAAGAAAATTGAAATGGTATCAAGTATGTTTTCTGAACACAATGCTATGAGGCTAGACATCAATTACAGGAAAAAAATCTGTAAAATATACAAACACATGGAGGCTAAACAATACACTACTAAATAACCAAGAAATCACTGAAGAAATCAAAGAGGAAATCAAATAATACCTAGAAGCAAATGACAATGAAAACACAATGAACCAAAACCTATTGGATGCAGCAAAAGCAGTTCTAAGAGGGAAGTTTATAGCTACGCAAGCCTACCTCAAGAAACAAGAAAAATCTCAAATAAACAATCGAACGTTACACCTAAAGGAACTAGAGAAAGAAGAACAAACAAAACCCAAAGTTAGCAGAAGGAAGGAAATCATAATGATCAGAGCAGAAATAAATAAAAAAAGAAATGAAGGAAACGATAGAAAAGATCAATGAAACTAAAAGCTGGTTCTATGAGAAGATAAACAAAATTGAGAAACCAGTAGCCAGACTCATCATGAAAAAAAGGGAGAAGACTCAAATCAGTAGAATTAGAAATGAAAAGGGAGAAGTAACAACTGACACTGCAGAAATATAAAGGATCATGAGAGATTACTACAAGGACTATATGCCAATAAAATGGACAACCTGGAAGAAACGGACAAATTCTTAGAAAAGCACAACCTTCCGAGATTGAACCAGGAAGAAATAGAAAATATAAACAGACATATCACAAGCACTGAAATTGACACTGTGTTTAAAAATCTTCCAACAAACAAAAGTCCAGGACCAGAAGCCTTCGCAGGCGAATTCTATCAAACATTTAGAGAAGAGCTAACACCTATCCTTCGCAAACTCTTTCATAATATAGTAGAGGGAGGAACACTTCCAAACTCATTCTACGAGGCCACCATCACCCTGATACCAAAACCAGACAAAGATGTCACAAAAAAGAAAATTACAGGCCAATATCACTGATGAATATAGATGCAAAAATCCTCAACAAAATACTAGCAAACAGAATCCAACAGCACATCATAAGGATCATACACCATGATCAAGTGGGGTTTATCCCAGGGATGCAAGGATTCTTCAATATACGCAAATCAATCAATGTGGTACACCACATTAACAAATTGAAGGAGAAAAATCATATGATCATCTCAATAGATGCAGAGAAAGCTTTCAACAAAATTCAACACCCATTTATGATAAAAACACTCCAGAAAATAGGCACGCAGGGAACTTACCTCAACATAATAAAGGCCATATATGACAAACCCACAGCCAACATTGTTCTCAATGGTAAAAAACTGAACCCATTTCCACTAAGATCAGGAACCAGACAAGGTTGCCCACTTTCACTACTATTATTCAACATAGTTTTGGAAGTCTTAGCCACAGCAATCAGAGAAGAAAAAGAGATAAAAGGAATCCAAATTGGAAAAGAAGAAGTAGAGCTGTCACTGTTTGCAGATGACATCATACTATGCATAGAGAATCCTAAAGATGTTACCAGAAAACTACTAGAGCTAATCAGTGAATTTTGTGAAGTAGCAGGATACAAAATTAATGCACAGAAATCTCGTGCATTCCTATACACTAATGATGAAAAATCTGAAAGAGAAATTAAGGATACACTCGCATTTACCATTGCAACAAAAAGAATAAAATACCTAGGAATAAACCTACTTAAGGAGACAAAAGACCTGTATGCAGAAAACTATAAGACACTGATGAAAGAAATTAAACATGATACAAACAGATGGAGAGATATACCATGTTCTTGGATTGGAAGAATCAACATTGTGAAAATGACTATACTACCCAAAGCAATCTACAGATTCAGTGCAATCCCTATGAAACTGCCAATGTCATTTTTCACAGAACTAGAACAAAAAATTTCACAATTTGTATGGAAACACAAAAGACCCTGAATAGCCAACGTAATCTTGAGAAAGAAAAACGGCGCTGGAGGAATCAGGCTCCCGGACTTCAGACTATACTACAAAGCTACAGTAATCAAGACAGTATGGTACTGGCACAAACACAGAAATATAAATCAATGGAGCAGGAGAGAAAGCCCAGAGTTAAACCCACGCAAATATGGTCACCTTGTTTTTGATAAAGGAGGCAAGAATATAAAATGGGGAAAAGACAGCATCTTCAATAAGTGGTGCTGGGAAAACTGGACAGGTACATGTAAAAGAATGAAATTAGAACACTCCCTAACACCATACAAAAAAATAAACTCAACATGGATTAAAGACCTAAATGTAGGGCCAGACACTGTAAAAGTCTCAGAGGAAAACATAGGCAGAACACTCTATGACATAAATCACAGCAAGATCCTTTTTGACCCAGCTCCTAGAGAAATGGAAATAAAAACAAAAATAAACAAATGGGACATAATGAAACTTAAAAGCTTTTGCACAGTAAAGGAAAACATAAACAAGGTGAAAAGACAACCCTCAGAATGGGAGAAAATATTTGCAAATGAAGCAACTGACAAAAGACTAATCTCCAAAATTCACAAGCAGCTCATGCAGCTCAATATCAAAAAAACGAACAGCCCAGTCCAAAAATGGGCAGAAAACCTAAATAGACATTTCTCCAAAGAAGATATACAGATGGCCAACAAACACATGAAAGAATGCTCAGCATCATTAATCATTAGAGAAATGCAAATCAAAACTACAGTGAGGTATCACCTCACACCAGTCAGAATGGCCATCATCAAAAAATCTACAAACAATAAATGCTGGAGAGGGTGTGGAGAGATTCGAACCCTCTTGCACTGTTGGTGGGAATGTAAATTGATGCAGCAACTATGGAGAACAGTATGGAAGTTCCTTAAAACTAAAAATAGAACTATCATATGACCCAGCAATCCCACTACTGGGCATATACCCTGATAAAACCGTAATTCAAAGAGAGTCATGTACCACAATGTTCATTGCATCTCTATTTACAATAGCCAGGATATTGAAACAATCTAAGTGCCCATCGACAGATGAATGGATAAAGAATATGTGGCACATATATAGAATGGAATATCACTCAGCCATAAAAAGAAATGAAATTGAGTTATATGTAGTGAGGTGGATGGACCTACAGTCTGTCATACAGAGAGAAGTAAGTCAGAGAGGGATAAACAAATACCATATGGTAACACATATATATGGAATCTAAAAAAAAAAAAAATGTTTCTGAAGAACCTAGGGGCAGGACAGGAATAAAGACACAGATATAGAGAATGGACTTGTGAACATGGGGCGGAGGAAGGGTGAGCTGGGATGAAGTGAGAGAGTGGCCTGTACATATATGCACTACCAAATGTAAAGAGATAGCTAGTGTGAAGCAGCCACATAGCACAGGGAGATCAGCTTGGTGCTTTGTGTCCACCTAGAGGGGTGGGATAGGGAGGATGGGTGGGAGACGCAAGAGGGAGGAGATGTGGGGATATATGTTTATGTACAGCTGATTCACTTTGTTATACAGCAGAAAGTAACACACCATTGTAAAGCAATTATACTCCAAGAAAGATGTTAAAAAAAAAAAAAAAAGCCATCAGTCACCTTAGCAAAAATTTGAAATGTCCTCCAGTAAAGAAACCTTTTCTATTTTGATTAACACTACCTTCTTAAAACTTTTCTACCATGGAATGCTTACATTCTTTTTTTTTTAACATGTGACTCATTCATATTTCAGAAAATTAGTGAGTCATATTCATTATGATTGACAATATACGTTAAAAAACATGGCATATAATTTATAAAAACAATGCTGATGTGGTCTGAATAGCAGCATATTCTCTGTGGCTATTACTTCGTGTAAACCTGAATCCATGTTCCTTTTGAAGCAATTTAAGATTATGGTAAATGTGTTGTAAGCATATCGCATCATCAGTCAGAATAAACACAGATGTCACTTCCAGTGAAACAGTTGCCAAAGCATTTTCTCCCTGTGTCGTTGATGTTCTTAGCATACAGGCTGGACCTAGAATTCCTGTTGGATCTCAACAGGAATGAAGAGATCAAATCTTTCCCATTCTTGGTTTTATTCTTGATTTTACTGTCAATGTCTTTGTGCCATCCAAATCCTTTATATGTTTTATTTCCTCTACATCTTATATATGTTTTGATCCCAGGAAATTACGAAAATTTAATTTAAAAAAGGCAAAGACAAAAACTTAAGTCAGCTCACTAGAGCCCTCTCACCATTTTGATATTTGGTTGTTAACAAAAACACCTTGAGCATAATTATACCACTAGTTTTGAATCCAAACAAAAGTTCACTATCTTATCCCAAAGGAGGTAATCGGGATTGCTTTATTCAAAGTAAAATACATCTTTATATTTTTTCTGCAGGTATATCAACCTCTCTCCTATTTAAAAACTGTGTGTTTACTCTTCCTTAGAAAATAAATGTAGATTCTTACTGCACCCTATACTTTTCTAAATTTTTTATAAATCATTAGATAAAAATTATCTGCTATTTTTTCTATGATTGGACCTCTCTTATCCAACTTGTATTTTCCAGGATTCACCCTTGCTTCCTTTTGGCAAAGCAAAACATTTACTAAGTTTCCTTTTTAATCACTCTTAGGTCCTCCATGATTTCTCAGAGTTTTCCAAGGGTAGCCCTGAAGTCACATTTACAAGTGCTTTGATAATGTAATTCAATGAACTTACACATTTAAATCCCTTTACAACTGTAGCTGGTATTCTTCATGTTGCTATACAGCTTCTTTCCTTTAGAGGGAAGCTAAAGAGAAGTGGGAAGGCAATTAGAAGTGGGTTGTTATTAAATGACTGCAAGAAGAGAACAAATAAATGGACACTTTAAAAGAAAGAAGAAACTGATTAATTTAATTGTTCAGATTTTGACTGGGTCAATTTTAAGCAAAATAGGCATATTTCATACAAACTTTACTAAGGTTTGGAAAAACTCTGCCTACAAAATATCATCCTACTTCACCCAAGGTGCAAGAGTACTAGCAATACATTTAAAGATATTATTTTTAGTCCCTGCCATTTTTTTGATCTAACACATGCACAATAAATGCAAGAGTAAGGAGTTATAAGTACCAAAGTTGAAGGGAAGTTTTCCCAGTTTGAACAGTATTGGAAACCATTAGAAGACTTATCAATTCATAAATTGCTATGTATAAATCTTTATGTGCCCAAATCATGGCTCGTGAGGCTCTTTCAATCATGTGTGGCTCTGATCCTTTCTATCAGGATAAGCAAGTGATGTGATTGGATACAATGGAGGGAGCTGTGATTACGAGAAAGTATTTATATTAATACAAATAAATATGTCAACACTTTATATGTTAGGATGCTGAAAACAAATCTAAAACATTTATTTGGTAACTTAGGGAGTTATTTAAATTATTCACCAAGCACCAAACAAGAGTCAAGAATTTTTCTGAGAACTGGAGAAACAAATATAAAAGTATTATTATTCCTGCTTCAGACAGTTAAAGAGCCAGTCTTATCTGGGAATAAGATGTCTAAACAGGTAAATTATAATAGTAAATTATAAGAATAACAATAGATGCCTGCTTAAGATGAAATGTAACATTGATGAACATGACCAATCGTATCAGGAAAGGCAGGAATACTGTGAGAAAGAATATGCTGTATTTGCATTCTAACAGGGGAGCATGTCATTTTCAAAAAAATAAAGCAAGAACTGACTTTTTCACTAAATAGTTTTTAAGTTAGAAAATGGATATTATAAATTATTATAGTTAAAATGAAAGAATGGGAACAATTATTTTCTTTAACAAATTAGGAATTAATCCTTAAGGTAAATGAGACGTACGTGTTACAGGCAGAGAAATTAGTGTTTGCTAATCTTGAATTTTCATTTAAGATCATAGAACTTATGTGATAAATTCTCTTTCCCACTTAATGTTTCTTCAGAAAAATTTTACTCTTGTTGATATCTGTTATAAATTACTTCCTAAAATTTTAAGATATTGAATAAAGTAAATTAATACAATTCCTAATATTGTCTGCATTAGGAAACCAGAAGTTTATAAGAAGTTGGGATTTCTGATTATCTAGGTTGGTATGAAACCAACAATTGACTTGAAGATGGGGAAAGAGACCTTATGCATGGAAGGAAGTGGAGGTGTGTGTAACAGGTATGGGATTCTTTGAAATGTATGAACAACTGAAAGCTTTGAGAGTAGAATTCTAGTACACTATTTTTCAAATTAGTTCTCAAAACATCTAAAGAGTTAATGCTTCAGGGAGAAATAATTTAAACAGTATAGGTTACATTTCTAAGTCCGAAAGAGTTTTCATGCTATGGTTAAGGTAAATGACACAAAATCATCAATGTTGTTTTCAAATATTGCTGTATATGATTGCTTTACTTCAGAGGATATAATTAGCCATAACAAGCAGTAGTGGAAGCAATGTTTTGTTATGTTATAAAAGCAGTAAAGACATATCCTCTCCAAATATGTTTTATTGGGGGCAAATTTGTCGTTTTGTAAGTTAGGGTAACAGTAGCTATATTCTTAAAATATGAATCCAGTCGTAGAAATTTTTAGTACCTTATACATGTTTCCTGTTTGAGTTGGTAGCTGGCAAAGGTAGATAAATTTCTATTTATTATGGCATAACTCTTCCTTTGATCATCTCTCAGGTAAATAAAATATACAAGGCCATGATATTTGATGTGGCATTTTTAAAGACTGATAAAACAGACTAGGGAGTATCTCATTCATGAGATGCAGAGTGAATTTAATGTTTTTTTTCCTTTTTAATAAAGCTTTCATCATTTTATCAGGATCATTTTAGGATAAAAAAAGAGTAAACAGGAAGAATGGTAGAGTAACAGGTGAGACCAATTACAAATGAAGAGTTTTTTTGTGTGTGCTGAGAAAACAAAACAAAAAATCAGATCTAAGAATATATAGAGAACTCTTACAAATCAATAAGAGAAGTACAAGCAACCCACTAAAAAATGAGCAAGAGCCATGAGTAGGCATTTTCCAGAAGAGGGAATAGGAATGCTAACAAACATATAGAGATAATAAGACTCATAATCGATCCACAGAAATGCAAATAAATACCACACTAAAGTACTATTATGTATCATTTGATTGACAAAAATAAAAGTCTGACAGTACCTCATATTGGAGGTGCTGTATATCCGCGTGATACCTTATTCTTTGCTGCTAGAAATGTAAATTTGTGCAAACATTTTGGAAAGAAATCTGATATTTCTTTCTATTGTTGAACAAGCGTATCCTCTATGACTCAACAATTGTACAAGTACAGCAGGGCACATACAAGAATGTTCTTAGTGGAATTATTCACAGTAGCAGAAATGTAGAAATCACCTAAATGCCTTTCATGGGAGACTAGATAAACTGTGGTATATTCATATAAAAAGCAGTCAAAAGAAATGAACTACAGCCAGACTGCAGCATATATACACTATAACAATTCACGGGAAATATAAGCTCCCAAAGAGTAAATATAGCATGAATACATAAATAGATTAAATTGTTTTAGAATAGATACAGATTCAGGAAAACAATAAAGAAAGGAAAATGAATGATGAACATGAGATTTAAAATGATACTTGGGGGAAGGTAAAAGGTTAGGTTAGTTATGGGATGAGAGGACACATGTTTAGATGTAAGTTATTTTTAAGATCCCAACTTTTGTTATGCGGAATGGATTTATGGTTGCCTATTACATTCTTAGAGAAAAAAAAAATCAAGTAATTACATTTTTTAAAGTAGGCCATACATTGAATAATGGTGAGGGTGTGTCGTGAACCAAAGATTGATACTAATAAAATTATGTGAAATTGTGATCTTGTATACATACAAATCCACAATAATGAAAATATATGAGACTGTGCTGAGTATCTTAGACTAAGCAAATAAATTGACCTGTTAAATTTCTGCTCTATGCCTGATCATTCTCTTTCCTGATATTCCTGTGGGAGGAGCAGAGTTAAGAATCTTAATCTTGGTTAAGAATTATGGTTAATTCATTTCTGGATAATGTAAATTGTTCTGTATTTCACATAGTTAACCATTACCATCTCTCATTTTGATGGAGGAAAGAAAGAGCAAATCATAATCTCTTTGGTAATAAGGTTACCTATCATTTAAGACTTTGTGGATCATGCTGTAATTCAACAATTTGAAGTATAGTGAGAAATGAAGGAATATAAATGGTCTGTAGGATCTTTTTGATCAACTTGGGCATGAGGCTAAAACAAGTATTGATACTACCCTCTCTATATCTATTGTTTATATGACAAAAACTATTCAGCATTTGTTTAAAGAGATTTAAAAAAAAAATTGTATCCCAGTAAAACAAGTAAAATGCATGTACTATAATTTTACCATGTGTTCTTTTCTTCCAAAAAATCACTGCATTGGGCAAGTGGGTCACTGCTTTCTTAAAATTTGTCAACACAGTCAGCAACTGAGTCTACCACTATGTTACTTTATCACCCCTCTAAGAACACTTGTGCGTTGGCAGTCTTTCAGAAAGACTCGCATTCATCTTACTGTCAGTACACTTCTTGGAATAGAAGCTTTACTTTGTCTTCCTGATGTTTGCAAAGCTTTAGAAAACCCAACTGGCAGAGGGTTGAGGCATGTTATACAACATTCAATTTAACAGTGAAATTTTTCATTGATTCTTTATGCTGTGTTACTGGCTTTAGAATAAAATTTCAGCAACAATTTCTTCAGAATTATAGTCTATTAAGAGAGATAATTCTTTGGATGTGGAACTATGAATAAATTGGTTAGAATGTTTTAGATGCTATACAATTTCAAGGTGGCAAAAGCTTACTTTTGTGCTACTTTGTAATATCACCTACTCTATGTGGCATTGTCACATGAAGATTTCATTATTTTAGATTGTAGATTGTATTAGTCATAAAATCATAACTCATTGATGAAAACATTCCAAAATCTATTTTTTCTTCACTTATGTGTATGCCAGACCAAAAGCCTGCAAACCCAAAATATTCTAATAATTTTTTTTAAATTGAGGTATAGTTGCTTTACAGTGTTGTGTTTGTTTCCACTGTACAGCGAAGTCTAATACATTTTTGATACTGCTTAGGCAAGATCAAATTTTAGTGAGAAAAAAAAGATTTGTAATTTGAGACAAAAGAACACAAAAATTAAAAGAATATATCTAGAGAAACTTAAGGACAATAAGAAGAAGATAGCTATTTAGTAATTCTGTTTAAATGAATTTAAGCCAAATATAACCAGTGGCCAAGAATGGATAGTTTCTAACTTGAATATTCATTTTGTCTTTAGCTCTCAGTAAGTGATCTCCAATTATCCTTTGGGCAGGTTGCCACATGGCTAAAAGAGAACATTTCCCCTTTATCTGCCTTACAGTTCTGGTGACCGAACAACTAAAGTCTGGGTGAAGATATGCTAGCCAAAGTGTTGTGTGAGACACTCTTTTTTTTTTGAGGTTAAAGGACATTTTATTTACTGACAGATTAAAAACCGTAACTCCAGGTAGTACAAAATATATCACTGAACCCAATTACAAAGAACTGGTGTTAATACACAATGTTTAAGCAATGTTATGTGTGAGACACTTTGAGGTTGCCTTTTTCTCTTCCTCCATCCCACTCTATTTGATGGCTGGGATTTCAGATGACTTTTGGACCACAAAGCGACTTTGGAAATGGAAATCACATAGAGCACAACAACATAGGGCCTGTGATTCTGACACAGTGGAGCCACCACATAAGCCCTGGACTGCTCACCCACGGATTTCTTTCCTACAGGAGAAATCAAGTACTTTATTGTGTAAGTCACGACATCATTTACAACCTCACCCTTACTGATACTTGATCATAACTTATGCAGCCCCAGAATAATCAGTATATACCATCTCCATATTCACCGCAGACCTCAAAACTCTATAATCTCATTCAAATTCACTTTCAAAACCATTTCCAACTATATTCTTCCCTTAATTGTATTGTCCAACCTCTGTTTTACTTCCTGTGTATGAATGTCCTTTTTACAGGTTCACCACATGTTGGTTCATTTTATCTTTACTCATTTTCTCTCTCTTTCTCCAGTTTCACTTGCTCAAGCACGGCATCCTTGAGGAACCAACTCCAACCTTTAGGAATCCTTTTTTGATCCTCCAGTTAAGGAAATCTCACTTCTTTATATTCATAACACCTATTTTTTATTTTATTTTATTTTATTTTATTTTTTATTTTTTATTTATTTATTTTTGGCTGTGTTGGGTCTTCGTTTCTGTGCGAGGGCTTTCTCTAGTTGCGGCAAGCGGGGGCCACTCTTCATCGCGGTGCGCGGGCCTCTCACTATCGTGGCCTCTCTTGTTGCGGAGCACAGGCTCCAGATGCGCAGGCTCAGTAGTTGTGGCTCACGGGCCTAGTCGCTCCGCGGCATGTGGGATCTTCCCAGACCAGGGCTGGAACCCATGTCCCCTGCATTGGCAGGCAGATTCTCAACCACTGCACCACCAGGGAAGCCCAACACCTATTTTTTAAAACAAACATTTGTACTTAATTGCATACTGCCTTAAAAGATATCTTACATTGTTTCCTTACCTTGCTATTTAATGTTTGTTTTTGACCTTTTTGTGTGTTCATCTATAGTTGTCACCCTAACTATGCCTAAATCATCATCTGTGACTATCCACTAGCAAAAATAAACAATTAAAAAAAGACTTTCTTTCCTTTGTTTACTATCTTGGAAAAGGGTAATATTCAGTTCTAGCCTTCTCCCTCTTCACTGCCACATAGCAGGTCAATCCCTAAACCGTATTACTTCTACCTTCATTATCTCTCTGAAATCTACAGATTTTTTCATATCTGTTTTCACTGCCTTCATTCAGGCCACATCTTTAATTGCTAACTAGCCCAGTCAGCCCTCTTTCATTCTTCTTCCTCTAAAGTGGCTTTATTAGAATGAGCTTATAAATGTTACCCCCAAGCTTTTTAAAATAATGTATCTAAGCTTTTGCAATATGTTGGTTTTACAACCTAGGTGTAATTGGTGAGTCCCATCAATAGCTGGCTTCAAGCTGACTTCTCCAGTTCCAACTCTTAGTTGATCTTCCCTTCTGTGTTAGCCTGCGAGGGCTTCCACAGCAAAATACCACAGAATGGGGGGCTTAAACAACAGAAATGTATTTCGTCATAGTTCTTGAGGCTAAAAGTCCAAGATCAAGGTTTCTTCTGAGACCTTTTCCTTGGCTTCCTGATGGCTGCAATCTTGTGATCATTCGTTTGTACTTATGAGCCCCAATGTTTCTCTGCGTGTCATAATCTCCTCTTCTTATAAGGACACCAGTCAGATTGGATTGTGGTTCATCCTAATAGCTTCGTTTTAACTTAATGACTCATCTTCAAATACAGCACATTCTGAGTTACTGGGGGTTAGTCATTCCTTAAACTTTAAACATCTGTCTGCGGTTACCCCAAAGTCTCTCTCTCTCTCTTTCTTAGTCTCTCTTTTCTCACCTCCTTCCCGCATCCAATTTTTGAAAACTTTGCATAGGTTTCTGCCTCCTTGTTCTATTCATGCTACTGCCAATTCATCCTTTGTGATTCTGGTTGGAATGTATTCCTCTGGGTAGCATTCTCACAATTTCCCTTCCTGATCTTTTCCCCCTCTTCCTGTGTCCGCCTCAATGATTCACAAGGTCCTCCTAAAGTAACCTTTGATTATCCTCGGGAGAGTTGAAACAACTAATAAGTGTCAGATCCAGACTTCAAATTCAAGGAGTCTAACTCTGGAGTCTGTAGACTAACCATTAAATAGAGATGCATGAATCTAGGGATAAATTGTTTATAAGATGACCATTACTGTCAGTGTGATTTTCAAACTCCTTGGCCTGGTATGTGACCCCTATTGATGTGAGCTGGTCCCTAGATGACAGTTGTGGCTCATGTTTTAACTCCCATTCTAAGCATTGCTTTATGTTAGGATTTAAGGAAAAGGGAAATTTGAATCAGGAAAGATGTAAAAGCTTTCTATTGGCTGTTTTCTTTTTCTTTTTTTTTAATTTTTACTATTATTATTATTTTTTAAAATTTTATTTATTTATTTATTTATGGCTGTGTTGGGTCTTCCTTTCTGTGCGAGGGCTTTCTCTAGTTGCGGCAAGCGGGGGCCACTCTTCATCGCGGTGCGCGGGCCTCTCACTATCGCGGCCTCTCTTGTTGCGGAGCACAGGCTCCAGACGCGCAGGCTCAGCAATTGTGACTCACAGGCCTAGTCGCTCCGCGGCATGTGGGATCTTCCCAGACCAGGGCTCGAACCCGTGTCCCCTGCATTGGCAGGCAGATTCTCAACCACTGCGCCACCAGGGAAGCCCCTCCTTTTTCTAATGTGCAGCAGAGAATGCCATTTTGAAATTTTATGTGATAGCTTTATGAATCTACTGACTGACAGATGGAGAGACAGTTTAAGGAAACAAGCACTACTTTTGTATAAGAAATAAGATGGGCCAAAGTTGTTCTAAAAAGAATGGAACTTTTTTTTTTTTCTGACCACATTACCTTGTCTGGTTTCTTCCCTCGTCAAAAAAAAAAGTCAAAAATTGTCACAAGGGTATCCACTTATCTCAGGAGGATGGCAAGTGGTACATCACTGACTGTTGGGTAGTTTCTTCAGCAAAACACTCCAACTGCTCTTTACAGAGATATTTATTCCAACTCTATGTTTAGTTTCTGTTTATTTTGCTGTAGCATGTGTTTTGAATTGGAAAAACTAGAATGGTTACTGAATTTTAAGCAAGTGCCTTCGTTTCAAATACAACATTGTGGTTTAAAAAAAACAGTTTAAGTTAAAGGCAGTTAAGATGGTTAAAAGCAGTGGAGTCTGGGTTTAAATCCTGGTTCTGTACTTAATGGAGGTGAGATTTTGAGGAAATAATAAACCTAATATTGATCATTTGTAGAATGATGGTAATATTGCCTAAATCATGGGGTTGTGAAAATTAAATAATGTATATTATGTAATTAGCACAGTGCTTGGCAAACAGGGGATGCTCGGTTAATGTTATTGCCATTTGTTCATCTCCCTCCTCTGTCCTGTTTTTTTTTTTTTTTCCAGTCAGGAGTCAGGTACTATTTACAGTCTGGGGAGTCTGTGATGAACAGTACAGCCAAGTCTTGCTCTAATAGACCTTATAGCTAATACACAACCTTCTAGTACAGGTTAAGAAGCTGAGCTCCGAATTTAGACAGTCAAGGTTCAAGCCCTGCCTGTACCAGTTAATCAGCTGTGTGACCATGGCAAGGTCACTCAACCTCTCTGTGACTGTGTTCTTGTCTATAAAATGAAGATAATATTTAATAGGTTTGCTGTAGTAGTAAATGAATCAATAAATCTAGTTCTCTTAGAATAGTGCCGGGTACATAAAAGATGTTTAGTGAATTTTTGTTACAATTTGAATTAAACCAGCAACTTTTGAGCTATTCACAGGACTGGATTTTTAAAATCTTACTGCTATGAATCAGAGATCATAAGCAGCTTCTACCTAAACTAAGTAATTTCAAGGATACAAGCAAGAGGTTCATCAAGAATGGCTCTCCAGGTCTTTCCTTCCGGTAACAGACATGTTACTCTAGCCCAGAATAAATAAATGAGGTGTGTATGGCTTCTCACACAGTGGACAGCATTTACATTATGAAACATCTCCATTTTATACCTCAGAGTTAGACAACCTAAATGACATTCTCCAGGGAGCCACTCCTCATAGACTTCAGTTCTATTCATTATAGGTAATCCTTAGCCAGAGACATCCCCCTAAAGAGACTATAGTGATAGACCTCTTCTTCTTAGGAAACATCATTAGTCTATTTACCCAGAGGAGGTCTAATAGCCAAGGAGATTAAACTTGGTCACTTCCTGTTATAGACTGAATGTTTAGGATCTCCCTCCCCTAAAATTCATATTGTTGACTCCCCAACTCGCAATGTGATGGTATTTGGAGATGGGGCATTCAGGAAGTAATTAGGGTTAAATTAGGTCATAAAGGTGGGGATCTCATGATGGGATTAGTGGCCTTAGGGAGGGGGACATCTCTCTCCCCCTCTTTCTCTCTCTTCATGCGCACTCACTGAGGAAAAGCCACAGGAGGAGAGGAGAACACACAGAGAAGGTGGCCATGTACAAGTCAGGAAGAGAGCTCCCATCAGGGACTGAATCAGCTGGCACACTGATCATAGACTTCCCAGACTTCAGAACCACGAGGAATAAATTTCTGTTGTTTAAGCCACTCAGTCTGTGGTATTTTGTTAAAGCAACCTGAGCTGACTAAGACACTTCCCTTTGTTTCTTTCCCCCAATGTCTCTCCCTGAGAATGAATGAGTAAATGTACCACATGCCAGCTTTTTGAACACCTTCTACTCATCTTTTTTTAAACTATTTTTTTCAATAATGAAGGAAATGCATCTGTTATTGTCTTCTTTTCATGCAATCCCTCAAGAACACAGTTTTTTTTTTTTTTTTCTTTTGCTAGGTAAAAGTTCCATGTGGTTCCAACAATCAAAAGAACATGTAATGTCCCACCTCAATCCTTGACACCATCTGCTCATTCCTAAACACTTTTATTAATTTCTGGTGTTTTCTTATTACACCGTGCTATTTTCACCTAAAAATATCATGGAGATCTTTGCATATCAGTATGAAGAGAACTTCCTCATTTTCTTCCATAGCAGCTCGTCTCCTGTGGCATGGATGTTTTAAAAAATGTTTTGTAAAGTGAGCCTCTGGAAATGACAACTACATCTCTGTACCATGTTCCTATGCCACTCTGTATTCAATGTTCTCTGTGTTCCCAGGCTCTTTAAAAATTTTTTTCATTGGGGTATTAACACTTAACATGAGATCTATTCTCTTAACACATTTTTAAGTGCACAATACAGAATTGTTAACTATATGCACAGTGTTGTACAGATCTCTAGAACTTTTATCTTGCATAAATGAAGCTTTATAATAGCATTCTCTTTTTTTAGTATAAGGATATTGACATGGAAATAAACAATGAAAATCTCTATAACCATAAATTCATAGTGGCCTGACACCTCTCGAGTCAAGGAAATTTACAACTCGGTATTTGGCATTTTCATGATAATAATGCCTAGAAGACAGTATCATATTTTAACACAAAAGAACTACACTGTTCCAATGTTCCTACACTTAAGTCAATATTGATTAGATTGCATAAGCACTAAAGAACTTATTCTAAATTTGATATATTCTTTTATTTGGCATAAAATATATATAAATTCCCTTAACCTTGAATAATTGAAAATTTGGTGCCGATTTGAATAAAGTGGTTAATAGTGCAGGCTTCAAAGTCAGACAGATGTAGATTCTAATCCCAACTCATTTGTGACAAAATAGCTTCGTGATCTTGGTTAAATTTGTATAAACATCAATTTCCCTATAATTTCAGTATACAGAATTTAGATCAGTGGGTTGTGAAGAGGATAACTGAAAAAATGTACATGCACACAGTACTTAATAAATGGTAGCTTTCCTTATCACCACCATCATTATTATACACATCTACTCTGTGATAGATTCTGTACTAGATGTCAGGAAGCAGCAATGTATATGACACCATCCTTGCTCTCAGAACTCATAGTGCAGTGGGAAAGGCATACCAGTAAGCAAAGAATAACTTTAATCTATAACAAATCAATATACCAATAGATTAAATGCTACCTCCAGGGGGAAAAAAAAAGTGTTCTGAAAATACATTTTATACAGCAACGATCTTGAAGAGATAAAAGGTTCAAGAAAGTCTCCATTGGAAGAGATATCATACATTTCAATTTTCACTTGTCAAAGAATTTAGGGAAATATACAACATTAAAACAATGCAGTTGTTATTTTAATATGGTGGGGCATGGATTTGGAAGTCTCTTGGATCTGACAGTACCTTTGAGTCTCAATAATTTCTTCTTGATAATGTAGACAGATATGAGGGTATAGGGAATGGGACGAATCCTCTGACCTTGAGATTTGCTTCTCTTGTTTACTGACAACTATTTTTCCCCAAAGAAGCAAAGTGTGAAGTGGGAGGGAAAACATTGATTCCTATCCCCCCTTTTTTTGTATAATAAATAACAAATGTTAAGTTTGGTTTTGCAACAATCAAAAATCATTGAGAAAACTTTTTTTTTTTTTCAAGAGGAGTGAGAAGTGAATGCTTCTTGAAGAGGCTCCATAAATCCACAGGCTTTCTTTCTTTCTTTCTTTCTTTTTTCATTTTGTTGAAGGTGTTAAAATGTCAATAGTATTATACCACTGATTACCACTGCTGCCCATGCACCTTGTAAGCCAAAAACTCAAGGTAAGTGAAAAAGACTCCTCTGTGGCTGGCACAGGACTTTCCACAACATTCCTCAGAACTGTAAAACACCTTTCAGGTCTTAATGTGTAAATGACCTATGTTTGTTTATTTTAAAGAGAGCCATTAGTAGCAGAGAGCTGCTTGCAGGTCAACAGCAACCAGGAAAGGAATTTCAAGCCCAAATCTTTTTGGATAGGAGTCAGCTCTGAATTCTGAATTTTCTTTCACCCAGCAAGTCTCTGGATTACAGTTCTATAATTCTTGCCTAATAGTCTGCCACAATATTTAATTTTTAATCCACAGGTTTATGTCATCAGAAATTATGTTAGACGGGAACTTTTGTTGGAAATAATTCATTATAATTCTTATTGCCACTTCATTAACCGGGAACAGCTACTTATTAATTAGGAAGAAGAATCACTACTCGAAGAAGCATTAAACTTTGTGGCAAGTAGATAGTGTACAGATTTATACCAGGTTCGAAAACACTGGGAACGTTCTCCACTTGAAACTCTGTAAAAAGTCAGTGTCCGAAATACATCTTGGAATATTAAACCCAGCAAGTCGCTCCTGGCAAACTAATACACACAGAAATGAAATGCCTCTTTATCCTTTAGCATCTCACCACCGAATTCACTATTCGCGTCTCCTTCATGCAGGCTCAGCGGTTTAGCTTCAAACTCTTCGTTAACTGCATCGGAAGGAAAGCCGGGGTGTCAGACCCGTTCACTCCGACTCCCTACGCGCGAGTGTGTGAGTAGCTTTGCGCACAAACGCTATTTAGAGGGAGGGTGTTGCGGTTCTCTGGCTCCAACGGGCAGCCTTGATCGATCCATCACCCCCTAAAACCTACAGTCCCTCTCTGCTTCCTACAGAGTCGGCTCAAACCGAATCCAAAGCCGGTTCATCCCTGAAATACAGATGAGTGCCCAATAGCTATTGGTCTGCAGATTCTGGGCGCGGCAACGCTCACCTTCGAATGCTCTGGATCGATTTCTGAGCGGTGAGTAGCACTGCTAGAGCTCCTATCTACACAAGTTTCATCTTTTGCACCGAATCATCCTTTTGTTCCACTTTCGAGCCTTAGCAAATCCACATTCGCCGTTTAGGTACTGTCTTCCGGGCAAATTCCATCGCCTTTCAACTTGAAGCGGACTCCCAGAGCCAGTCAAGAGCCCCTGGTTCCAAGAGCTACCTGGATGGAGACCTTGGCCGAGCGTCGCGTCCAGCGCGGGAGCAAAGGAACCTCGCGCTTGCCCAATGCGGCGCAACTTTACGTTTTCTTTCGGCAGGTCCCAAGGTGTAGAGATTCGCGAGGCCTGGGAGTGAAAACACCTGCAGCAGTCCACAGCCTGGCCAGTACTTGGGAAGGTAGAGTAACGCTCTGCAGGTGTAGCGACCTCGGAGTGCACAAAGGCGAACCAGGGTTAAAAAAAAAAAGAGAAAACTTTACTTTCGGTGAGCAATTACAGCAGCCCAGTCCGGGTAAGACAAACTCCCGCGGGGAGGCTCCTTCCTGGGGAGCTGAGAAAGAGCCAGGGGCGCTTCTGACAGCGAAGTCTCTCCGGCGTGGGGCTCCCTAGCTGCGCGCACCCAGGGATCCCTCCCGGCTGTCTCGGGAAGAAAAAGAAGTTGGGACAGGAGCTAGGCAGCGACCTGGGCAGCAACTCAGGGTACAAAACCTTGGAAATGGCTGCTAAAGGGGCTGGGTCTCCAGACTCCTAATCCCTCCCCTTTCTCCAGCTGAGCAGTTCACCTGCTACCGACCAGTTTACAATATAAGCGTAGACCCTAAATTGGCCCAGTTTCAAAGGCTAGGCGTCACGAATCCCTAAGAAGTTCCTTCCAGAAAGATCTATGTGAGCTTCAGGAGCTCCTGGGGGAAATGTTAGTTGAGGGAGTGGGCAGGAAAGGGGGGGATTAGAAGGGATTGTGTCCAGGAAACGATGTCTAGACTCCTCTATTCGAAGGACCTCGGGGAGTCTCAAGACTCCCTTGCAAACAGCTGCCGCCACTTCAAAGTCCCGCGTTAGAAGGGGCGGCGACGGCCCTGGAGGCTGGAGACGGGAATGGGGTTAATCTTTAGGCCGGCCACCTCGAACAGGGTGCTGGGAGAGTAACTGGCCTCAAGAAAAGAAACAGGGAGCCGACACGCCAGGGAGGGCAGGGGCCCGGGAGGTGGCCGAACGGACTTGAGAGCTTGCAGGCAGAAACTGCCTGCCTGCAGCCCTCCGTTAACTAGTGAGGAGTGATTGATGCCTCCCTTCATTTGCACCTTTGGAACACCTGCCCCTCCTTGCGTCTCTCTACTTCTCGCTCGCCAGTGGCCTGGGGCCTCGGGCGCGGGGCCGGGCGTGCGTCTGTGGCTGCGCGCGCGCACGCGGGTCTGTGCGTGCGTGCTTGCAGCCCGCACGCCGAGCCCGGCCGCCGGGACCCAGCCGCCCGCCGCGACCCAGCCGCCCGCCGCCTGCCCGGCGTCCCTCCTCCTCGCAGCCACCTACTCGCAGCGTCCTCACCCGGCACTCGCAGCCTGCCGCCCGCCCAGCCCAGCCCAGCACGGCTGCCGCTGCCTCCCCTCAAAGTTTCCTTAGAGCCGACACCTTCTCGAAGGGCTACCCGGGGAGATGGGTTTCTGAAGCTGTGCTCTTCTTACAGCACCCTCCGCCGAGTCCCTACCTAATCCGAGCAGAGACTAGATTTTCCAAGTTAAGGGGAGAAAAGGTGGCGGCGGGGGTTTATTGTCAAGAGAAAGAGAGAGGAGCGGCCACAACTGTGAATATCCGCTTCTTTCCTGCCAGATGCCGGAGAACTGACTGATGGGCCTGTGGGGTTAAAAATGAAAATTAAATAGAAAGCCAAGTTGACCGAGGAGGGGCTGGGAGGCTTCCGGATGCCGGGAAGGTTCTCCGGTTCTCCGTCCCCACAGGCGTGAAGATTTGGAGGCACCTCCAGTGCGAGGGCTTTTAAACTGCCACCCCTCTCCTGATCCCTCTGGAAGGAAAAGCCGGCCCAGCTGAGGCGGGGGAGTCAAGGAAAAGCCTCTGGACTTGCGTGCGTCGCGTCCTCGGCTTTGGATTTTAAGAACACGAGAGAGAATTAACCGCGTCGCAAGGTAAGGAGCTGGAAACCCGCTGCCTGAATTGCCAGGAAGAAGAATAACTTAAAGTAGATGCCGGGGCTGGGGTGGGGAGGGTCAAGGCAAGCTGGTATGATCTCTGCCGGCATCGCCACACGATTGCACAACCGCGCGAATGGCTCGGGGTGGGCAAGTCCAGGGGGTCTCCGGTACCGCCGGTGCGCAGGTGGGAGGCAGCCAGGCGAAGGGAGCGTCCTGACTTTACACTCTGTGGAACCCATTGGAAATAGGTATCGCGCCGGGTCGTCTGTCCAGGCTGATTTACAGCGTGGATGTGTGTGTGTGTGTGTGTTTCTGGCGAGTTGTTTTTACCCCATTGGCACCGCGGACCCACCCCCTCGTTGCCACAGCGCGCTGTGGGCACCGGCGAACGCCGCTAGGACGCGGTGGCAGGTGAGCCTGGCGCAGGTGGGCAGGAGTGTGCGGCGGCGGCGGCGGCGGCGGCGGCGGCATCCGGCCGGCTGACTGGGGGGACGCGCGAAGCTCCAGCCGCCGCCTGGCTGGCTCCCCGCAGCCGGCGTCGGAGCCCGGGCCCCGCGGGGCTGCTGCGATTCCCTTCGCCTCCGCTAGAGGCTCCCAACGGGCGCCGAGGTGCGGGTGGGTGTGGGGGCGCCGGGAGGCGGCGGGGCCAGCGCGGGGAGCGAGCGTGCCCGCGGGGTGGCGGAGTGGGCGCGGCAGGGGGAGGCGAGCCGGCCCGGGGCGGAGGACCGGAGCCGGAGTCCCGGCCCGCCTCCTGGCTGCACGCAGAGCTGCGGGGACGCGGGTCTGAGCTCCGGAAAGCTGTGCTCCGAGCCGGAGCCACTTCGGGGAGGCGATCCTGGCCCGCGCCCTGAGGGCAGTCCTGGGAGGTCAGTCCTCGTTCTCTACTCTCCTTTCACCCCGGGTTCTCTTTGAATTCTCAGCCAGATACCTAGGATGGGAGGGAGTGGAGGGTGCGGGTATGTGCCGTTTATATCTAAAGGTGCCTTTCAGCCTTCCTCCGTAGCTCCGTGGGAGGTATATTCTAACTATTTCCTAATTTTGCCCGCCTCCCCTAAATATTTGACTGCTTAAAGGGAAGTTTTCTGCAGAGACTGCCGGGTGGCTGGTCCCTGGGCCGGGCTGCTCCGAGGTGAGCAAGCGGACCCGCCGTGCTCTCTCGAGCCGCAGTGGAATGGAGTGCGCGCCTCGAGGGGTGGGGTGTGGTGGAGAAAGGAGTACCACACCCTCTTCTTTTCCTCCCCTTTCCTTTTCACCTGATGGTGAAGTCTCACCATCTAGCATTTTACCGATTTCCTTCCCCAAGAGATTGGCTGTGAGAACAGAGCAAAGCTGCTGATAGACTTGGAGAGAGAGAGAGAGAAGGTTGAGGAGGAAGTCAGGGCCAGAACATCAGGAGAGGAAGGAGGGTAAAGTTAAGCTTGTGTGTATGAGGTGAGTTGGGGGTCGGGGGTGCTGGGAAATGGCCTTGAAGTTCAGATTATTTGATGAAGTCTGATTAATTTCACATTTCACACTGTCTTTGACAAAATCCTTGATCAAGCCATTAACAAAAATCATTTCTACTAGCTACTGCCTTGAGCACGGTGAGCGCTGAGTATGTTTGATGATTGTGTCTTAGATAAAAAAAAAAATGCGGGTATTGTGTGTGCTTGGCGTGATTACACCATGTCTGTCAGGCAGCTGGCAATATATGTATCTTTCAGTGTGCTGTTTTGTGTTCGTGCATACCACATGTGGTCATTTTACACTCAACTATGCAATTTCAGAGTCCTCTAAAGGTGGTTCTTAACAAACCCGACCTGTGATGTTAAACCTCTTGAAGAATAATCCTGAAGGAAGACAAAAAATATGATGGAGCATGGAATATTCTAGGAATACTAAATAAAAGCAGAGATCCAGCATTTATGAAATACTGGGCCACTTACTGAAAGAGTGAACAATACTTTTCAAAAATGAGAAGCAGTGGTTAACATTTAAAAGAAGAATGTTCTTCAGTGTACTATCATCATCATCTAGCAGTGTGCATTACCTCCAATACAGTTAGAGTGTGAGGCAGGACAAATGAAGCACTTCCTGCTGAAAATGTTTTGTGAGATACTGTCAGGTATTTTATCTTAAGAATTTAAATGAAATGGGTTGCCTATTGATGATAACTGAAGAAGTTTGGTTGCCATCTGTGTAGGGCATCTATTCTTTTTTATTAAGGTAAATATGTAAGTTAATATTATATAAGTGTAATTTAGTGAAAGTGGAACAGGCCAATTTACTCATGTTTTTCATTCCAGAATAACACATAACATGATCTCAAGGAGGATTTATATAAGGTTTGTCATTCACGTATTACATGGGTAGAGCTCTGTGTAGAAGGCAAGAATAAATATCTTGCTGAAATCTCAAAAAAGGATGGTTTATTTTCTTAAAATATACTATATTAGAAATTTTATTATGTGACAAAATAATAGTTACTCATCTAAATATAGCTATCTGCATGTTCAGACACAAATTATTCATTTGTTGAATTGATCTAATGAAGGCAAATACATAATAAGGGCTCAATTTTCTTTCTGAAAGAAACCTCTGAAACCAGAGGAAGACCTGCTAGCATTAAGAATCTGTGTATGTGATATAAAAAAGATAATGTATTTCTTGACAATTAATTGAATCAACCTAGTGAGGCTGGTTTGTAACCTCAAGTTCAGTTTTAGAACTCCATCTCTAAAGATTTGTCTCTCTCATAAATGTGATTTTAAAAGAGACCACACATTGAAATGTTCCCGGAATGCTATGGACCTCTGAAACTTCATGTCAAGAATCAGAAGTGATAGGATGTTGTCACAAATTAATTGGCTTGATGCTTCAATTAAAAACTGATTATTATCTGGCTCTGGTCATCATGGTTGATTTCATTTGGTCTCTAGATATTCTGTGAAAGGACTCTAGGTGGAAATGTTTTCCTGTAGTACAAGGATAGGAGGTCACTATATGCAAAAAGGTTTGTCAGTTACTGATTCTCCAATTTGGTTGCATTTTTATAAGGCAGGATCCTACATTAAAAAAAAGTCAGTTTTCTGAATTTTCATGACTATTTCCCTATTTGTCATAGCCCTCAACTTCTGGGTACTCCATTTATAATTTTGATGAGGAAATATGTCACTAAGCCCCTTTCCTTTATGGTTTAGGGCCTCTTTTGTTGCTAAGAACTTTAAGAACTATTTAATCACAAAAGATCATATTTCCTGAAAGAAAATCAATGGAGCTTAAAAATATATTTGATAAGGAAATGAAAGGATAGGAGAGACAGGTTAAATACCAGACAAAAGGTTTACTCATCTAACTGCATGTATCTCTGATTTCTTCTTTCAGCAACCATCTTTGTTATGTTTTAAAAAAATCCTTTTGCTGTTATTCCCTCCCTCCCTCCTCCTTCCTTTCTTCCTCCTCTCCCTCCTTCCTGCCTTGCTTTCATTATTTCATCCTTTCTCTCCTTTGGTTAAAATATTTTGTTCAGAAAGAAATCCATACCAATTTACAGTTATTTTACAGTTATTGGTCCATACTTTATTTTTTAAATGGGAGGTAGTCTTAAAATATTGATTTTTCCATTTATTTAAATTTTTTTCACCAAAGAAACCCACTAGAATGTGGGGTGATTCTTTAGGGAGTACAAATCATCAGTTGATCATTATCTCTTATGTCTGGTTGCCTGTTGTGTCTGGTTGCAACTCCACTGGCTTCTGTTTCTGGGAAGCATACCAGCTTGGAGAGTAGTCACTGGAGGTAGATGGACTGCCTTGAAATATGGTGCATTTGTGCTCTGAGTGACTTACTTCCATGTAGTTAATACTCTCTCCATGTGCATAATAGCCAGCGTAATCAAGTCTGAAGTATTCACATTAAGCAAATAGTTGAGCCACACGTGTCAGTGTATACCTGTTCAGAAATTAGTAATCCAAACAATAAAGTCCTACTGTGTAGCACAGGGAACTATATTTAATACCCTGTGATAAACCATAATGGAAAAGAATATAAAAAAGAATGTATGCATATATATGTATGTATAACTGAATCACTTTGTTGTACAGCAGAAATGAACACATTGTAAATCAACTATACTCAAAAAAAAAAAAAAATTAGTTATCCATTTCAGGAAAGCCTTAACTCCATCTAAGTCTTTAGTAAATGTAACTATTTTTATTTGTGTCACTCAACAAATACAGTTGCTAAATGGTTCTTAAATGTCCTCAGAGAGAAAATCTAGTGTCCAAAAATCTCCTAAGGGAAACTAATTCAGTGCCACTGGGAGGCAGCATGAATAAGCAGAAGAAGCTCTGGACTTGGCATCAGAAAACTTGAATTCTACTTCTGTCTCTTATGACTAATGGTATTACTTTTGAAAAGCTGTCTTATTTCTCTAAGGCTCAGTGTTGAATTCAGTAAAATGGGGGAAATTTAATATTTACCCACTCTATTTTCGTGTTTAAAATTTGACTACATGTAGGTTTAAGCTTTGGAATAAGAAAAACAGAACTTTCAGGTGTCAAGTAAATGTCAGACATTGTAACACTTGATATGGGGGTAAATGAAATAGTATCTTTAAAGAATACCTGTAAAACCTACATAATGAAGCATGGTGAGAAGATTTTTTTTCTGGAGGGAAGAAACAAGTGTCATGAAAGTAAAAATTAAATTAATATATACATATGTGAGATGATTTTCTCAAAGTTATCATTAATATGGCACAAAGTGAGTGATGCTTGCTGTGTGACACATAAAAGGATCTGGGCATTTGAGCTGTTTGTAAAGAGTTGTGACGGTAAAGAAGAGGAAAAAGGAAAGAAGAGTAAAATATTTTTGAATAGCAAAGTTTAAATGGAGTCCCTGTTTTTTTGTTTGTTTTTAACATTCTATATTTCTACATTTTTCTTCTTGTGTATAATTAGTATGACATGAGTAGCGATCGTCTTTGATTTCATTAGGTCAGTTACCCAATTTCTTTTTTTAAAAAAATTAATTAATTAATTTTTATTTTTGGCTGCGCTGGGTCTTTGTTGCTGTGCACAGGCTTTCCCTAGTTGCCGCGAGTGGGGGCTACTTTTTGTTGTGGTGCGCGGGCTTCTCATTGCAGTAGCTTCTCTTGTTGCGGAGCAGGGGCTCTAGGCGCACGGGCTCTAGGCACATGGGCTCTAGGCACGCGGGCTTCAGTAGTTGTGGCACGTGGGCTCAGTAGTTGTGGCTCACAGGCTTAGTTGCTCTGTGGCATGTGGGATCATCCCAGACCAGGGCTTGAACCCGTGACCCCTGCATTGGCAGGCGATTTTTTAACCACAGTGCCACCAGGGAAGTCCTCAGTTACCCAATTTCTATGAACTCTTTAAAAATATTTAGCTTGTGAAATGTTAATTCAGTGGTTTAATTTGTGAAGCTGGACACAAAACTAAAACAGTATCTTAATTTTTACAATGAAGTTTGCCCAGAAATGCTGGTAGTCCATTTGTCCTATTTTATTTTAGTGATTTAAATGCTAGTTATATTATTTATAAGTTATTTTCATCAGGTGAATTAGTAAAGAAGTAGATTGTAGATATTAAATGACTCATTGATTTGAATAAAAATTTAAAAGTCCCATTGAAATAATTATGTGCCCTTTTGATAAAATATGAGGCCTGCTAGGATTTGAGACCTGAATAAATTTTGTGGCTTTTCTAAATGTATTCACTAGTTAATGTTAAAAAGAACCCATCTTTCCTGGTCATTAAGGATAAGTCAAATACCATTTCCTTTCTTTGAATTTTAGTGTCATTGTCAATAAAAACTATGAATGTATTTTGCTAATAATATTAGTCTAAATGCACACCTAGGAACCTAGACTTGGAAACAAATTATTTTTTGCAGATATAATAGAACATAATATCAGATTATCTATAAAGAGAGACTTGTTGTCTTTACAAAAGTCACAACCAAATTTTAGTGTAACAGAAAGAAATGCAAAAATCTAAGATTCCCAGCACATTTCAATTTCTAGGTGTAGCACTAGAGAGTTTTTGAAATGGATTCTAAATTGGACTGCATAAGAGGATTTTGTGTCTTCATACAATCTCATTCTATTATAATGTAACTATGGTTAGCTGCAAGATATCTATCTAGTAGCCAGCATGACGGGAAATAATTAGCATAAAAACTGTATTGCTCCTGGTGTACCAGGGGAGCCAACAACAGTGCCTTGTGATAAATGTTGATTTTGAAATGTTGGGCTTCATTTGTCAAAGGGAAAGAGCCTTTTTCTTCTTAACTATTTTTTTACTAGACTTTTCTATAATAATATATATATATGATTTTTATCCTAATATGTTAAATAGATTATATATTTTAAGTATATACACATATACTTCATACACTATATTTATACTTTATATATACTATATTTTATTTATACACTATACTATATATGTAATCTATACTATCTATCAATCCATCTGTATCTATAAATGAAGACTGCTAAAAGCAGTCCTTAGTCCATGTGAAGATATGTCCTTGACTGTCACCCATTGGTTATGCATATGATTATGGATTGCAGATGGTTTCTCTTTAAGATTTGCCTTCAATTTCATTTGTAGGTAAATGCTAAAACCCTAGCTTTGGTCTCAATTATTTAAATTCATATGAATTAACACTCAAATATTTACTGATGTAAAAGTGATTTTTGGTATGATAGTCAGGATATGATAATGTATGAGAATAGGTCCTTGTTCTTAATAATCTTGTGATCTTGTTAAAGAGAGAAGGCAAAAGTGGGTGGTCAACTGTTTCAGAACTTCTTATTAAATATCTATTGTTCACAAGAGTGTACAAAATAGCAATGCTAGAGTTGTGTCACCAGGCACTTCAGAATAGTGAGAAGTGAGAGAGGCATGGGAAGAATTCATAAGAATAGGGTGAAGTGAGAGCTGCATGATAAGAATTCATAAAAGGGGAGCAAATTGGTCTGAGTGGAATATAAATGAACGATAAAAATATAACATCACTAATAATCGAAACAATGCAAATTAATACAACAGTGAGATAGTCTAGCTGATGAGTTGGGGCACAGATGAAGCACTGATAGACTCCATTTTTTGATAATGGAGTGGGAAAATAAAGACTCATGTATGTAATTGGAGACATTGTAAACCGGTTTACCCACCTGGTGTGAAATTTAAATAAATATCATTTAAATACCTATTATATTATAAATGTTCATAATAGTTGGCTCCAAAGTTCCTCTTCTAGGAATTTATCCTCAGAAATGCTGTCATGAATCTGCAAAGATATATTATGTACATACAAGAAGAAATATATATAACCTGAACGGTTTCTAATCTCTTAAAGAAATTGTATTTGTAGTTAAAATGTTCTGTGCCAGTGGAATAATATACAGCAACAAAAAGGAATGAAATACTGATACATGCTACAAAAGGGATAAAACCTCAAAAACATTATGTTGCATGAGAGAAACCAGGCACAAAAGACCACATTTATGCTTCTGTTTATATAAAATGTCTAGAAAAGCAAATCTACAGAATTCAAAAGTGGATTGGTGTTTTCCTGGCACTGGAAGTGGGGATGGTAAGTGACTGCAATTGGGCACAATGGATCTTTTGTGGTGATGCAACTGTTCCATAATTGGTTTGTGGTGATGGTTGCACAAATCTGTAAATTTACTAAAAATCATTGAATTGTTCACATAAAATGGGTACTTTTAATGCTGTATAAATTATATCTCAATACAGCTGTTAAAAAATACATGTAATTCAAAACAAAACACCTCAGCCCCAGATGACCTCACTAATAAAATCTAAACATTTAAGGAAGGAGTAATACTAATTCTACACAATCTTTTCCAGGAAATTGTAGAAGAGGGAACACTTCCCAACTTATTCTAAGAGACCAGCATTACACCGATACCAATATCATGAAAAGACACTATAAAAAAAGAGAACTACAGACCAGTATCCTTCATGAATATAAATATAAACAAAATTAACAAAACTTTAGCAAATATAAATCAGTTTATCAGAAGATAATACATATGACCGAATTGGATTCATCCCAGAAATGCAATGTTGGTTTAACATTAGAAAATCAATTAATATAGTACACCATATTAACAGAGTAAAAAAAAGAAACACAGAATTATATGATCATCTCAGTATATGCCACAAAAAGTTTTTGAGAAAATCCAACACAAACTCTTCATAAAATCTCCTAGCAAGTATTCTAGGAATATAAGGGATCTTCAACTTGATAGAGAGCATCTGCAATAAGCCTGTGGCTGATACGATACTTAATGGTGAAAGAGCAAATGCTTTTCCACTGATCTTGGAAGCAAGGCAAGAATGTCTGCTCTCATTTCTACTCAACATTATGATGGAAATTCTAGGCACAAAGTAAGGCAAGAAAAAGACTCCAAAAGGTGGACAGATTGTAAAGGAAGAAGCAAAACTGTTTAAATGCATATTTATTGAAGAATTGAGAAAACATCCAAATATCCCATAGGAATATAGTTACATAAACTTTGAAATGCTCATAGAATGAATTCTACATTGCTTGTTTAATAAGAAGGTAGATGGAATGTTGCAGTTCTTTAAATATCATCATGGTAAGATCTTCCAGATACATTGTTAAGGAGAAGATGTGGTTGTAGAACAATACTTAGTCTGTGGTAGACTGACTGATTCATTCAACAGGTACTTTTTATGTACCTCCTTTGTTTTAAGCACTGGGGTAGGCCATGGGTAATATACTGTCTGTAGGAAGGGGACAAATTAATCTTGCCTTTGAGAGACTTGCAAGCTAATATGGGGGATAACTTATAAGCAAGAGAAAGAAACTAAATATATAATGAGAATTTGTGTTACATGTATTTAGAAACTAAGTAGAATGACATGGAAGGTTGGCAGAGGGACAGAAAAATTTCTCCAAGATGTGTCTGGTACCTAGTGAGCACTCAGTAGAGAACTTTTAAAATAATAGGCTAATCCATACCATTCTTCTTTCCTCCTTCACCTTATTTCCCTTCATATCCAAAAACTCATCTATCCATTGTCCGAGGAATACATACTTTGCTATCACAGTAATTACCCCTGTATCGTTACATTCTTTTCTCTCTTGGAATAATTTCCTTATCATCAACAGCATTTGTTGAGCACCTACTATGAACAAATGCATTATCCTAAGTGCTGAGGATTCATCGTTGCTTAAGGCATATCCTTATTCATTTCTTTAATCTAATTGAAGCCCTTTTCTTCATATGAAAATTTAAATACTTTTTCATTTTTTCTCTGATTATAGAAGTAAAACATTCACATCATAAAAACATTGAACGTTACAGAAGTACATAATTTACAAAGTGAAAGAGCTTCTTGGGGCTCCATTTCGCCCAAGGTTTTGACAAAGTAGGAAGCTACCTTGCATAAGAAATGAGACGAGTAAAACTGGATTCTGTGTGGGTAAGAGGCAAGAGGATTAAGTGGTCAAGGACCAGAATAAGCTTGAGAACATGGATGTCAAATGGGAATTTTTCAGGCACAATGTTGTACAGTTAACCCTTGAACAACACTTGGTTTGAACTGCATTGGTCCACTTATACGTGGATATTCTTCAATAGTAAACACTATAGTTCTGTACCATCCAAGGTTGGTTGAACCTGCATCCACAGATGCAGAACCGAGGATACCAAGGATCCCTGGATATGGAGGAACTGCTGATAAGGAGGGCTGACTGTAAGCTATACAGGATTTTTAACTGCGCAGAGGATGGGTGCTCCCAACCCCCTAGTTGTTGAAGGGTCAACAGTACTTTGTACAGTGGTGCTTCTTCTGGTGATCTTAAAATCTGCAGCAAAGTCACACAAGTCTTAGTAACTTGAATGTGATTGGATTCCTGGTAGAGGCTGATGACAGAGCTTATTGTTGTGTCAAAGTTGGGGCAGCAATGCAAATAAGCCACGATGTGTGGACAAGAGGGTACTAGCAGATATAAGCATCACAGATACTCCTCCACTGGACTTTTGAGTGCTTTAACTTATGAGTGGCTTTAACAGTCTAGTCCATTTATTCATGTCTTGGATATATGCCTTCCAGTACATCCCTTCCATGTAGTTGTTTAACATATCCTTAAGCACTGGAGCTCATAGCAGATTATCTTGTGTCTCTGTATATGGCTTTAATTGATATTTTTCATTGCTTTTCATAAAACTCATTCTACTTAACTAAATTAGATTGATGGCACTCCATCGCCCTTTTTGCTTAAAGAACTTTTTAATTGAGATTACTGGAGAGCATTCCAGAACATATGCATATATTAGTGATCTTATTTCTGGAGATGCCAAAATCAGGAAGGAAGCATTGGTGGTTGGTTCTGTATTCAGGAGTCTCACAGGGTATTATATAAACTTTCAATAAAATGTAGTACATCTTTGGCAGAGAAACTATATAAAATCACCATAAAAGTGAAGTGTATTTTATCAGTCATTATACTTGAAAATATGTATGAACAAGATTGATGAAATTAATGTGAAATATGAAATGAAATAAATTCTGCCTGTATTTGTAGGTGCTTATGTAGCCTAGAAAAATACTTAGGTCTGGGTGACTGTTGAGAAGAGGTAGATTGGACTGTCCTATTGGATATGGAGCTTCTGCTCCTGTTTATCCATCTATAGGAGCACCTACTGTGGATTTTGTGGAGGGATTAGAGGAACAAAGATAAAAGCATTACTATATGGCTCAGTAAAGAAGATTCAATGATAGTGTTAATGTAAAGTTCAAGGGAGGATGTGTAGTTTGATTCAATAGAAATTAATGATGCAAAATTACAGCTTTAGAATATGGATGATAATCAGATGTTTTGTCACTAGTAATGGTAGAAAACCCTGGAGAAGTTATTTGCATTTTGGGAGGTGCTCATCATCCTTCTTTCCATTTAGCTCTCCTTGTGGGAGAAGAAAGAGTATCTAGATAGCAGTTGTACTAATTGCTTTATAAGAATAAAGTGCTAATGAATTTAATTAATGATTCATACTAAGTTTTGAGATGTTGGAAACAATATTTAAAAGTAAAATAATCTAGTACTTACTGATAAAACCATTCCATTTTTTATATATCTACATACCTTTGTACATTGGGATCCCTCCAACCAAAATAGCCTTTTCAAGATTATCTGGACAAACTCCTATTCATCCTTTAAAACTAGTCTCATATCTTATTCTAGATAAACCATTCCAGAAGCCCTGGACAAAATGTAACCTCTAAACTTTTACAAATTTATGTTATTATATGTATTTTTAAAATATATTATTACTTTTGTTCACTGCCCAGTGTATCTTTTCAAATCATGTGGTCCTTGAGGGTAAAAATCATATTTGTCACTGTTTTTTAAAAATAATCTAGAATATAGTCAGTTCTTATTAAATATTTTTGGAATGAATTAAAATGTGATTTTTATAATACTTAGAAAGTTTTAATATATCCAAAGCCATCATAAAGGAGATAGCATGCAATAATTAAAAGTTTAAAAGATTTGGTTTCAAATTCTGACTCTGCCATTGACTGCTAATTAATGCATCTCAAGCAATCTGTTAATCTCATGAAATGTTAGTTTCCTAAGGTAAAACAGGTGTAATGACACTTTTCTGCCTTGGACATCTTACGTGTAGTTTATGATAATAGAATAGATAAGGGGTGAAAATAAACTTGTATACTCAGTACCTATACAATTGATAGGTAATTCCTATATTAAATATATATTTAAAAACCACTGATAAAATAATCCCAAATGCAGTAATGTGTATCACCTTTATATACAAGATGGAGGTTTTGTACAGAAAAGCAAAAACAAACTAATCAATTTGAAATTCATTTCTTTCTATTGGATCTTTATTGTCCTTTTATTATATTATTTCCTCAAATTTTCATATCAAATGAATTTTATTTTATAGATTATGAAACAAGGGTAACAATACAGATCAGATAATTGCAGTTTAAAACCTGGTTATAGATGGAGCAGTTGATAACTTGCATGTAGTCATTTAGACTTGGATTGAAGATTGTTGAACAACTCATTTGACTCCAAATAAGCACCAATTTTTATCCTCTCTTTAAATTACAGCCAGTTTGCGTAGAATAATCAGTATTTTACTTTTTTATTTTGAATATTTGACCTCTTCAAACGCTTGTATCCTATTTTCTCCTATTTTGTTATGTGATACCTTCTAGATCACTGACAGAGAATTCAAAGAGCAACTAGTTACTGATTTAATGTTAGTCTGCTTCTGGGAGATCCACTGTTAACATGTTCTTATAGTATAAGGGGTTATCACTCTATGCCTAAATCTAGTTTGTTGGAAATAAATTATGTTTTTCATCTCTGCCCAGCATTCCTATTTGGCCAATGTTACAGAGTCTAATCAGATTTTCTGCCATTCATTTTGCTGTGATGGAGCATTTTCCTAGGTGTTTTTGACTTAAGTCAGATTCTCGCAGTATTTTTATCGTTAATCTTGGTTTCACGTACCTGGGAAAAACTCCAGGGTAGTTTAGCCTGATTTCTAACTTTTTTTCCATTTCTGTAATAGTTTTTTATCTTAATGCTTCTGAGATTCTCTTGGTTATATATAATATTTTCCCTCTTATTTTCCAAAAGCATTTTGACAGTTTTGTTTTTATTTGGATTCACTTTGCAATTTTTTTCACCTACTTTATTTCTGACTTTACCATTTACTGAAGCTGCATCCACCCAGCACTTTTTTTTTTTTCCATGTATGTGTTTCTTATTTAAGCAGGTGTTTATCTCCTTTGTCTTTACTATTCTCCATTCAGACCTGCTTAGTGGGGCTAATCCTTTTCTTGCTCATAAATAAAATCTCAGATAGGTTTCACTTCTTATTTATTTACTATGAGAAAATAAAATGTTCTGTGACTACATCTAATTGCCTGAATAGTCTCATTTCTATTATATTCTGTTCATTTAATAAGGAAGTTCTAAATTCATTTAGTAATAAAGTTTTCCCTTACTTTAGCCTGGGCAGCTTGATGCTGGCCTCTTGTCATGGGGAATAAATGGGGGCTGGACAGAGCTTCTCCTGTGTTACTTCAAATTGACTCCCATGCTTTTTGCCCTATTCAAGTAGGCTGCCTCTGGCTCCTCAAGGGTTGAATCTCAGAAAAGTAGAAGAGTTAAAGGTGAGGTCTGATTTGATTGACATGAATGTAACCTTGGATAAACTTCCTCTGGACTTGGTGGATGCTTTGTTGTAGCTTATGATGGTATGGTAGACACTAATGTTACTCGTCAAAGATTTCTGTGCCTCCTAAGCACATGGAAGGATTGAACTTTCTCACTTTCTGTGATTGGGTGAGGCCCTATGACCGGTTCTGAACAAGAAGTGATGAGAAGTGACAAGTGCCACTGATAGACTGAGCTGAGCGTCTCCAGAGATCTTTCTTTTCCTTCTGACCCTGCAGTCACCAACTTTAGAGATGGTGGCTATTCCATCAGCCTGAATCATTGGAACTTCAATGAGAAGAGTCAGCCTCTGCCCACCACTGACACACAGCCATGTTGCATGAGCAAGATACTAATCTTTGTGGTTTTAAGCTACTAAAATTATGGGGTTGTTTGTTACCACGGCATAACTTAACCTATCTAAACAGAAAAATACGTGGCTTTCTCAGAGGTGCCTACTGGGACTATTTGGCTACATTTGCTATGACACAGGAAATGCATTTCTTCTTGATAGATGCATAATATTTCTCTGCTAGTTCCTGGAAATCTGGAAATCCATTCCCTCCAGTGAGCCTACGTCATCCCTCTTTGCATTCTTCTGGGACAGGACTTAAAATGTCTCTAAGCAAGCTCTGGTGTTCTGGAAACATTAATACAATCTTGTCTCTCCCTGGGGAAGTGTAGCCAGCACCTCTCTCTGCCCTGCCATTTCAGGACCATAGCTTTTCACTTTTTAATTCAATCAATGAATGGCTTAAAAATACTAAACACAAACTATGCTCTGGAACATACCCTACAACAATGGTTTCAGAACATCATGTTCTAAGATTTATATCAGACATTAACTATTATGTCCCTCAAGCATCAGTGTATACATTTCAAGATTTTGAAATTGTTTCCTTAAAACTTTGTCAAGGTTTGAGGTGAGGAGATGGTGGTGGGATTTATAGCACATCAACAACTGAAAAAAAAATTCCTTTACCTAGTTTCCAACCTTTCTGACCACATAAACTTCAAGAGATGTTGGCTCACAAAACTGATTTTTGAGAGTTTCCTTTCCAAGTTCTACATAGACAACCTAGCACTTCCGTTAAAAATGTGTAGGTACTTGTTGACTATTGTTTGGTTCTTGGATTTTGGGTCTTAACTGCAATACACACAGAAAGTGTCTCATTTAACTTAGAAAATGTCTCTAAGACCATTGTTGTAGGGTATATTGCAGAAGATTATTAGAGCATAGTGTATGCCGTTCAGTATTTTTTAAGCCATTCATAAATTGAATTAAAAATACATTTACCTACAACTGTGGTCATAGACTCTCTGAAGGAATCTCAAAATGATTTTTGGGAAGCTGTGGCGAGTTACTTTTTGTTAAAATCAATATGATGCTATGCATAAATAGTGTAAATTCACTCACTCTTATTAAAGCTATTCGGTGTTTCTGCAAGTGTTGCTAAGTGGAATTTACTGAAGAGAGTTAAGCAAAATGTATTTATTCTTGCCCTTTTAAGAGGACTTTTACTAAAACTGATGCTGTCAGTCACTGCACCTTTATTCTAAAAGATTGCTCAGCTAAAACAGTCAATCAGTCTTTTAGATTGATTGCTTTCGTTGTAAGTAATATGAAACACTCTGGGGTTTGAGGAGGGAAAGACAGTGAAACTCTACAAAAGCATAATGCATATAATGCATTAATACCATTATCCAGTGTTCACTATAAAATTTTAAACTTAAGGAAACCATGAAAGGAAATGCTGTGTTTTGTTACCCTGAAATGGAACATTAAATCATTTTAGTTAGCAAACAAATCTCAAATAAGCAGCCATTCTAGTGTATAAGAACCATTATAACTCTGTGAGTATTATTATTTTATCTATCATCATCATTATTATTATCTTTATTGTCAGATTCAAAGTCCTTCATGTGACAAGTATATTATCATATTTTAAAGATTTAAGTCAAATTGGTGAACAGAAGTAGAAATTTTCATACAAAGTATTTTTGGACTGTTACCTCCTGTCTTTGGGAATGAAAAATGATTAACAGTTGATGAATTTGAGCAGTTTAAGAAAGTAACATTTTCATACTCTAGTTCAGACTGGGTTATTGTATGGGTTAATGATACAGTTTTAAGTTACTGTTTTCCAAAGAATGCTAGCAATTTAAGCTATATATGTCTGAGCACCAGATGTTTCTTTCAAGTGTTTGTAGAGTGTGACATATTATTATGTACAGATGATTTAATGTTAGAACTGGACACTGCCACCATCTGGTGGCCTTGTAAAATTCCATCGCTTCAGTCTACAGCCTAAGCTTTTGGGGCATCCTTCAAAAGAGCATAAAGTGAGCTTAAATGGACTTGGAGGGAAAAAAAAAAAAAAAGAAAGAAAGGAAGCAAGGTAGGCAGGTAGGCATTTGTATTGCCAATTACAACTGAATAGCCTCACAGCTCCTGGTAGTGGGTAGAAAAGTGAGTTACCCAACCTGGAATGATAATGAGCAAGTGTGAGGAAGGTTGCACTGTGATAGTGTGATACCACACAAACACATCTATTGGTCCTCAAATATTTTCTACTACTTGTGACATCTTTCAAAGTCCTCTCTGCCCCAACCGAGAAAACTAGACATTTGCTTTCTGCCATCTAGAAAATTATGCATTAGTCCTCAATTACCTGTGTGCACTTTCATAGCCTTTGTATTGCTTTTTAGTTAATTTGGGTTAATCCTTTATCTCAAATTAGACCATGGGCTTCCTGAGGGCAAAGGCATTATAGATTTCTTTTGCATGCCTGAGTCCTAGCACACAAGAGTGTGTTCAATCTTTGTTTAACACCTGAGGAAAGTTTTCTATCAACATAATGGTGGCATTTAGGAGACTCTTCCATCATAGCAATAGTTTTGGAAGGTGATAAGAGGAAATCATGACTTTTTATTTGTTAGTTTTAGCATCTCCTTGTACCTTCAAAAAGCCTCAAGTTGCATAGGTTAAATATAATGAGTGGATATATTAAATATAATGGATAAGATGGTGATATTAGGAAGAAATAATAGGAATATTTCTTTAGTCTATAATAAATTAAAATATTTCATGACCTTGTAGACACCTCATTATGCTTAAGAAATATAAAAGGAAGTTGTTTATCAGTCAAATAAGTATATTCGGAACCAGGGAAGGACAGAAAATCAAGGCTTTTATGAAAATTGGAAGTTTTGTGGATAAAAAGCATATGTAAATGAATGCCAGACAATATTTTCCCGATTGGAAGGAGTTTGTTACAAGACGCTCAGGAAGTCTCAAGGAGCTAATATAATTTGATAACTCAAAGCAGTTTTGGGGAGGGGGTTATGATCATTAAAGACAAAATAAATTGAATCACAATGTATTCTAAAGGTATAAAGTATCAACTACTTTCCTTCAGTCTTTTTAAACTGAATTTTCTCATCTAAACTGGAGCACATGGAAATGATTTGTGTGATTTTATCTTCTAAGTTCTTCCAAGGATGTTGGATGACTAGTACCATACTAGATGCAGAGGAATTAACTTATTACATACAATGATTCCTTAGGGTATTAGAGTTTACCTGAGTCTAAATTATTGTTGAAGTAAGCCCATCTACAGCTTCAGAAGATGCTCAGTTTATATTTTTATGGCAGAGAGCTGCAAAGCAATGGATGTTCTCTTGAATATTTGCCATCTGTGACTGAATCTTGGTCTATTTAGTACCATACAGACTATCCAGATCAGATTTAGCTGCTTTGGTAGTAATTGAAATTTAATATGAACAAATTATTTTTTCATTGGAAACTTTATAAATCTTTGTCTTATCATTAATTCAAAATTTTCTAAATAGTTAATTAAGCAAAGATTAGTACTTACTAATTAGTTAAATAATTCTGCTATTAATTTTCAAGGTTGTTTTGTTTTTACAAGGAAAATTTTTTTTAACATCTTTATTGGAGTATAATTGCTTTACAATGGTGTGTTAGTTTCTGCTTTATAACAAAGTGAATCAGCTATACATATACATATATCCCCATATCTCCTCCCTCTTGCTTCTCCCTCCCACCCTCCCTATCCCACCCCTCTAGGTGGTCACAAAGCACCGAGCTGATCTTCCTGGGAAAAGTTTGATTTGTGTGCTTTCTCCTAACCTCCCAAGTTATTCGAGTCTGTGGTGTGATTGCCATAGTTAGAGCTGTTTTGGTGATAATCATGTTAATGTGGGCATAGACCTAGAGATCCATTCATTTTTCTTTGAGTCCAAATGTGATCACTCAGTAAATAAAAACTCTGAATAGTGTGTTCAAAAATTATATATGTGCTGGAACAATTGGACATCCATAACCAAAATATGAACCTTGAACTAAACCTAACATCTTATATAAAAATTAACTCAAAATAGACAGTTGACTTAAATGTAAACCATAAAACTGTACCTTTTCGAGAAAAACATAGGAAAAAACTTCAGATTTATGGTGGGGCAAAGAGTTCTTAGACTTAACACCAAAAATATCCATAAAAAAGAAAAATTGATAAATTGGACCTCATCAATATTAAAATATCTTGCTCTGCAAAGGTCCAGGTGAAGAAGATGAAAATGCGAGTTACAGACTCAGAAAATATTTACATGCTGTATATCTGACAAAGGACTCATATCTAGAATATATAAAGAACTCTCAAAACTCAACAGTAAAAACACAAACACTCCAATTAGAAAATGAGCAAAAGATATGAAGAGACAATCCACCAAGTATATACAGATGGCAAAAATGCATACGAAAAGATGTTCAACATCATTAGCCATTAGGGATATGAAAATTAAAAACTCAATGAGATATTGGTACACAACTATCAGACTGTATAAATAACGTGAAATGCTGGCAAGGAGCCAGAGAAATTGGATCACTCATACTTTGCTGGCAGGAATGTAAAATAGCTCAGAGACTCTGGAAGACAGTTTGGCATTTTCTTATAAAACTAAACATGTCTTTAATATACCACCCAGAAATTTCACTGTTAGGCATTTATCACAGAGAAATGAAAATGTATACTCACAAAACCCAGTACACAAATAGTCATCACAGATTTATCCATGATAGCCCCAAACTGAAAATAATCAAATATTCTTCAGTAGGTGACTAGTTAAACAGACTGTTATCCATACTATAGAATATGATGTAGTAATGAAAAGGAGTGATCTATTGTTATATGTAACAGTTTATATGAATCTTCAGGGAATTATGCTGAATAAAAGCCACCAATTCCAAAAGGTTACATATTGTATAGCTTCATTTGTAGAATATTTTTGAAGTGAAAAGAATATGGAATTGGAAAACAGATTAGTGATTGCCAGGTTTGGGGGGTGGAGGTGAGTATGGTTATAAAAAGGCAACACAAGGAGGGGCTTCCCTGGTGGCGCAGTGGTTAAGAATCTGCCTGCCAACGCAGGGGACGCAGGTTCAATCCCTGGTCCAGGAAGATCCCACATGCCGCAGAGCAACTAAGCCCATGCGCCACAACTACTGAGCCTGCGCACCTAGAGCCTGTGCTCCCCAACAAGAGAAGCCACTGGAACGAGAAGCCAGCGCACCACAACAAAGAGTAGCCCCCGCTCACTGCAACTAGAGAAAGCCTGCGCACAGCAATGAAGACCCATCGCAGCCAAAAATAAATAAATAAATTTATTTAAAAAAAAAAAAAAAAAAAAAAAAAAAAAAAAAGGCAACACAAGGATTCCCTGTGGTATTGGAGCTGTTCTGTATATGGATTGTAGTGGTGGACACATGAATTTACTTATGGTCTATAATTGTATGAAACTGTATACGCACACACTCACAGATAAGTACAAGTAATACTGGGGAAATTCAAATATTAGCAGTGGATTGTTTCAGTGTCAGTATCCTGGTAATGATAATGTAAAACTGTCATTTTACAAGATGTTACCATGGTGGAAATCTGGGTAAAGGATATACAGAATTGCTCAGGAGAGATTTGTAATTTCAGAGGGTATACTCACATCCTAATCTTCTGTGTTGCAAAACCACTCAGGGACCTCTTGCTACATTCTGATCAGAGCAAATTTAGTATGGGGATGTTGGTATTGGGAATATTTGACCTTCACTCCTTGGAGTTTAAAAAATGTAGAGACTGTTGCCTGATCTTTCCATGAAAAAGTCAAAGTCCAAAGTCTGGCTGAAGCTGCCTGCAATAGCAGAGGAAAAGGCTACACTGAAAGTAGGTTGCACTCCCTCCATTGAGGATGGGGAGAAGGTCTTGGTTCTGGTGGACTACAGAGGGCACTGGATACCTAAGATGAGTTAGTGCCCGGGTGAGAGACCCCAGAATAAGAGTCTACATGCAGTGGACCATGGCAATGGGGGTGGAGTGGTACATAAACAGAGCTGTGGGGTCACAGCCCATACTAGTGAGCATTGCAGGGGAAGGTTCTCAGCAAACTCGGGTGGGTTGTGGAGGAGAGAGAACCTCAGAGTCCCACAGAAGCTAACCTTAAAAGAAAGAGCCAACCTTGGAGCACCTGCTATGCTTTTATTGAATATGACCTTTGCATCCTTTCCTTTTTGCTCACCTGCCCATCCCTCCAGCTTAGGAGAGGCCAGAGACAACACAGTGAGTGGCAAAGGAAGAGTGGAAGAATAATGTAGAGAAAGTAGTAAAGATGGGACCCCTTCCCCTCAGCTCCCTCCCTCTCCCCAGCCCTATGCAGATTTCCAAGCCTGAGACAGGCATGAACTAGGGGATAGGAAGCAGTTTTAAACTGAATTTCAAAATGAAGTTTTGTACATAAAAATTACACTGGTTATTCATACCTCAGACAGACCAGAAAGCTTTGAGATTGGCCTGAGATATTCTCCAAGGACAGAAAAGAGAAATAAAATAGAGTGAGTCTGAAAGACAATAAAGACAGACCAGTGTTGTTTCCTTCTTTACTCTCCACTGAATCTAGCCCGTTCAATAACCTGGTATAGATGCATATATATAGATACACATTTTTAATGTCATTGTCTTGATATAAAAGAAAGACTAGAAGTTTATATAATAAAATGTTAATCATAGTTATGTCTGGACAATGTTATTTCAGCTATTTTGTATTTAATTGTTTAATCTTTTGTATATTTTCTAAATTTTCTACAGTGAGAACATTTTCCCTTTGTAATTAGAAAAGTGTTATTTTAAAATAATGTTGAAAGCATTTTGGACACCAGTTTCAGTGGCATGTAACTATGACCCTACATCTAGCACTTTATAAGTGTTTGGATTTTTTGCTGATCAGCCAGACTTCCTGGATTTGAGCAATCTATGGGAATAGTAGCAAAGAGTAACTTTTTCACCTATCATTGAAGATTTAGGTAGATAATGGTTAGTGTTTTTTCTCAGCCCCATAATTCTTCTATATTTTCCCAAATTATAATTTATTCATTGTCCTTATATATTCCAGTGCTGTTCTAGGTATTGGGATTATAAAGGTGAAGAAGAGACCCTTTCCTTAAGCATCTCGATGCAACAGGTAGAGGATTACAGATCTATGTGGTCATTGCTGCAATAGGGGCACGTACAAGGTGTTAACAGAATTACAGAAGAGAAGCATCTAATCCAAGACAGGGGAGGCAGGAAAGACTATCATAGAGAGGTGATGTTTGAGCTGAGATTTGAAAATCAACAAGCTAGGCAGAAAAGAAGTGAAGGAGCAGAGGGTGCCAGGCAGTGGGGACACGTGAAGAGGATCATGAAGCCTGGAGAGGCTCTGGTACATTCTGGTTCACAGTGAGTGTGGGGGGACTGGTGAGGATAGCGGAGATGGGTGAGAGCAGAAGACTAGATCTGAGGCCAGTGGGTAAGCAGGCAGTAGGGAAATGAACTAGATTCTGAAACCCGGAGAGCCTGGAAGAAAGACCAATTCAAAGGGAGTCAAAGTGTTCCAGGTCAGAGAAGTTAAAGTCCTCAACAAAGGCAGTGGTAAAGGGAAAAGAGAGAGACATCTTGGTGCATATGGATGTAAAGAATGTGGGGAAAGGAGGAGTCAGGCGATTCCAATTGATATACGGTATATAAAAAGGCAAGTCTGTTAATATAGACGGTGCCTTGTGTGGGAATGACTAAAAAATACATACTACCTCTTGACAGGTAAATGGCAAAAGTGACCACCCCTGGGAAGAAAATTGCAAAGAGGTGTACCTTCCTCTAAGATGCTCTAGAACCTGTCTGCCCTGCCCCTGGGCACATAGTTAGCAAGCAGAGCATGGACTGGAGTTCAGTCCTCACCCACCCCTGCAGCCAGCATCCTTTGTGAAGTGAACAAACCTCAGAACTAGAGGCCAATGCTCAGACTGCAGCCAGATAGAAGGAGTTTCTTAAAGCTCATGACCTTTTCTGGGTTCGTAGCAAAGGAGGCTTGTGAGGTACAGAAGATCAAAGGAGCATCACATAGAAATGTTTTACCTCTGCTTAGCTGAATTGAGACAAATTAACAACATGTAGTCTCTATAATATTCAGAGCAAAGAAGACATTTATGAGCTGTTATATCACCAGCAAGTTGTTCTTCCTCCCAGCAATTTGAGAAAAATATGTTAATAATATTTCATTAGAAAAATATTTTTCTTTTTGTATAAAAAGATCAGTTGTTTTTCTATATTATTTCTACTACATTTTGGGACCAAAATTACTTCTGTAGAAGTGAATCTCCATTTTAACGA